>NC_066622.1:100325657-100540672 GCF_025201925.1 Gopherus flavomarginatus | reverse complement strand
AAATAAAAGCAGCTATTATTTATTTATTTAGTATTTGAATATTCACCGAGCCAAGCAATAGTGTTCTTAGTGGCCAAGTGGAGCTTTCAGAGCCCACTGCTGAATTTGATTAGTGGGCACTTTGCCTCACTCTAGCAGCACAAATAAGCCATTAAAATTAGCCTAACCATTTATGGCTGCTCTGTGCTGCTTGAGAGAGGCAAAGCAGTGGGAGTTTACTAATGTATCTGGTTCTTTTTGTGGGGGTAGGTGGGGAAACATAGTGTGTGTTCAAGTACTTGATGTAGACAACTGGGCGTCAAAACTCATTTGTCTGTTCCCTTCTGCATCTCAGCTTCCCTACTGGAAAAGATGGGCAATATTTAGCTTATGGACTATTGCAAGGCTTTTCAATCTATAACTAATTTCTGGGAGATGATTGGAGGAAAGTGACACAGAATGGGGCTCTGTCTGTACCAAACTGAACTCCATTTTGTCTTGTGAATACCACTTTTGATTGTAACCTTCATTGCAACCTTCACTTTGCATTGTAATCTCAATGTACAATTAAGATATCCATTTTGTGTTGAAAACCACCTGGCCCTGACAAGGCCAGTCTATCCTAGTCACTGTCCGGCTCAACCTGGGGGGTGGGATACCTCAGAAAAGACTAACCTTGAAAGAACCCTATTAATGTCTATCAATGGATTATCTCCCCTACTGAAATAGTGATTTTCTAGCAGTAGAGCTATTGATTTCCAGTGATTCTTAAAAGCTTGACTGAGGAGAGGATGGGGAGGCCCAACCAGCAGAAGCAGATAGAGAAACAGAGGCTCAGACAGATTTAAAAGGTGGGTGTTTCTCTGAGCAAGCAATCACCAGGTTAAGGGGAGAGAAGGCAGAAAAGCCTGCCTATCTTAAGGGCATTGACCAATCCCAGGAGTCATAGGAGGGGTGAGATCTGGGTAAGGATCTACAGTTGGGAATATGTTGTTTTTCAAAGATCTGTAAATACCAGGCATGCTTTATTAAGAATAAGGTGTCTATGGTTGAGAAATTCCTTTGCTAAGCCTGTGTTCCTTGCTTTCCTACCATATTGTCCTTGAAGGGTTTAATTAGAAAATAGAGATCTCACAGCTGGGTGGACTCTTTGGAAATGTGTTTAAGGAACAGGGAGTTGAGGAGGACTGAAGTGCTGGTTTGGAGGTTTACGGTAGCCAGACTACAGGGTCCTACTAACCAAGGAGGGTATCAGACACTGGTTCTATACTTGAGAGTGTCTCTGAGATACCCACAACTAGGAATATGACCAGTCATTACCCAGACCAAAGAGGTCTTCAAAATACATGGGACCCAGGATCTGAGTCCATGTAAAAGAGGTGGGTTACTGTCTAAACAAGAGGATTAGGCCATACAAGAAAACTGTTATATAAATGTGGAAAGTATTACTACTATTCTGTTGTGTGTGCGCCCTTCACTCCCAGATCTGCTACCATTCAAAACCTACAACTAACGACATCTGGGGAGAGCAACAGACACACATATATGTTAAATGCATTTAAATATATTGGACTGCAATAGCTTTTTGGAAGATAGAGTAGAAAAAGTGCAAGTTGGTTGCCAAGTCTAAGGAGGACGGTTGGCACAAGAGCTGTGTGAAAGTCACTATTTTTCTTTTGTAGATTTGTGTATGAAATTCATTGTGTTTCATGTAAATTTGCTATAAACACAAAATTTTCTATGAAATGTTGATAATTTCCCATGAGAAAAAGCATATTCCCACTGTTTTTATATAAGCCATGTTTGCTCATTAGAAATTCAGGAACCTCAGAAAAAAATTCCAAAAAATGAGCATATTTTTCAGTTTGTTACTTAAAAAAAACCTTAATTTTATTAGCAATATTCTACACAGTTGTCAGCACCTGCATGTATGAATTCAATGAAGTCTTTTGCCCAGTGGTAAAAGGAGCTGCAAAATATAGCCACAATGTTAACATCAATGTATCAGAACTCTTAGAAATAGAATATTTATAAGCAGGAATATTTCAATATGGCTCTAGAAAATGATCATACATTAGAACATTTAGGAACCTGGAGCTTTTGTCAGTTCCTCAGCAAAACCCGACAAAAGGAATTGATTAGGTGAGTAAACTTACTTAAAATATTTGGACAGTATGCGGTGAATTATGTTCTTTGCTTTCTTACATCTTTTTAAAATACGGCAGATAAAAATTCTGGTTGTTAGTTTCTCTGGATACCAAATAGGAATCTGGGCAATAAAATATCATTTTGTAATAAAAAAATCATATTTATTCCAGAATTTTATGGGGAAGGAGGAAGAACAATAAACTACACGAGGCAGCATCTTTCATAGCTAAAAATGTGAAAAACCTTTCAGATATGCAGCACACTGAAAGGTACAATATACACTAGGCCAGATTCAGCCCTGGCACCAAGCAACATAAACTAGAGCACAATAGCAGAAATTCTGCCAGGGAGGCATCACAACATGACTGAAAGCTTCCTTACACTGAGACAGCCATTGAAGACCAGTGGGGCCCATAATGAAGGCAGGGCTAGTGGTGGTGAAGAATGTAACCACAGTAGTTAAGAAAGGTACTGATGCAGCACATCCCTACAGGAGCTTCAACTATCAGAAGCTCTGATGAAGCCACCAGGTGCAAATTACAATTGCTCTGCTCCCAACTCCATGCAACCCAGAAGACAGAGTAGACAGCAGAAATCCCAGTTACCTTTTCCCAGGAGTGAATCTGAGCATGGTGCACAAACCACCCCTACTGTCTCAAGGAGGTGCAATATGAATATCTTTTGCACCTCCTTGAAAGTTGACTATCTTTAACCTTTTAATCATAATAGATATTCAAAGATGGATGACAGTATTAGAGTGTTTATTGAACACTATATGAAGCTGTTAGTCTATAAAAGTACACGTTCTTGGATTAATAAAAATGGCAATTTAAAATGTTTTCAAAGCTGAATATGATCAAAACCCAGTTGAAGGATATTAGGCCTTCTGCATTGTTGTAGAGCAATTGGCATTTATGATTCCGCATAGCTGAAGAGTCACAGTACACAGTTGGGTGTAACTCCAAAAAACACTGCAACAAGAGTCAGATTTGGAAGAATGATTGCCTTCTGTTTCTATTAGTTTACAGAGTAAGCCAGGAGGAACACAGTGGTCACTGACAGATATGGTGTAACAGAGACTGAGGGTCTGTTAAAGTTTTTTCCCAGAAGCTCCACACTATGTGGACTCTATTTCTCAGTAGCTGAACAGTTGATCATTCTTCAGCTTTAATTTTTTTTTCTCCAGTTGTAATTTTCTCTGCATATTTCTTCAGTCAGTTTCTACGTGGAAATTTTCTTCAGTGCTCATTGCATCAGAATTGAATGGATAAATCATAAGAGGTTAAAAATATAGATATCTGTACAGCCTTGCTTTGATTCAACATGGCAGAAAGGGTCTGATATAAATTTGAAAACTCTTCATTAGGTGGATCAAGTCCCCTCATCTGTTGCTTCCCCATTTAAAGGAACTGCCAGTCCTTGAACAGTCAGACTCACCATAGGGATGCTGATGTCTCAGAGCTTATTCTGCAGGTTAATTCTTTGGCAAACTTGAGTACTTGAGTCACAGTCTCTATTAGGATGAAATGACATTAAGATCCTTGGAGCAAGAGGCACTGAAAACCTATTGTATTTTCCAACACACATTTAATCATATTGTAAGTGAAATGCCAACATGTGACAACATCTAGAATGAGCTTGGGACCAACCAGGCCTGAATTATTTTCCTGCAGCTTAGAAACAATGGTGAATGAATATTTGAAATAGCTGACAAACAAGTTCGCCTTGGAGGATTGTTTTAGTAATGTCTCCTTGCTGCTGATCTGCAGCCTGAATAATGCAAATCATACCAAGCTGTACGCACTACATTCCCTGACAGCTTTTATGTTGTTAGCTGCATTATCTCAGAACACCACCTGGACAATACCATTAGCAAGCTGCCATTTATCAAACATGGTCAGAAATGCCTCTTAAGTGTTTCCATATGTTTGCTATCAAAAGCTTCACAATGTAGCTCAACTGTTTCTTTGGTGAAATTCTTTTTCTATCAAGTGTGTTAGTCCTAGAAAGAATTGTGAGGTGTTGCCCTGTGTCCATATATCTACAACAAACAATAGGATTTCATGGTTTTCATTGGATTCATCATTTGTTGCCAGATTATTCACATATAACATGCCGAATGGTATAAGGAAATTCCTTGTGCAAAGAAAGCTCCTGGGGCTCAGCAGTTTACATTGACTGGATATCATCAGCTCGTCACGGACAATATGAATTCTTTTTGCAACTCAAGAATTCATTTCCCAAGGTCTCTCTGGGATACCCAGTCATCCACAATCCTGTGTGTGCTCATTTGAGATTGGGCTTCTATTCTGAAGCCTCATTTTTACTTTCGGGTAACCCTTTCTAGGGTATTATATTAAGCCTTATTTCCACATGCCTTGTGGAATAGCCTACCAATGCATTTCCAGGAGAGACTGTAATTTGCATAATCTGCATCATCTTTTCATGGATTAGTCTCACTATGAATTTGACATGAGAATAAGTGATGCTTGTACACAAACCAGGAAATAGAAGGGCAGGAATAACTATGATATTGTATGATTGTTCTGTAAGGAACAGAGACATCTTGAGGGTTCCATTTACTTTTTTTGCATTTTGCTTTTCCATCCCTTCATTTCTTCTACTAGAAGAGATAATTTTTGGGGGGAAGTGTCTTAGCAACCAGACTTGCCAGAGTGTGTTCCATTCAAAGGGAGCAGTACAAAGGAAGGCATGGTGGTGGGAGTGAGAGAAAGGAACAAAAGGGACATTGAAAATAACATCACATGTAGACCTAAAGGTATGGCGAGTGTGAAAATGAGACCAAGTCAGAGAGACAGGATGAGCCTTAAAAATGTAGGTCCTTGAATGCAAGAACATGAGTTTGAACAGTGCAATGGGGAACCAGTGAACTGAGTCAACAGGTGAAGGAAGGTTCATGTGGTCTAAAGGAAAGCTGAGCATTTTGGATGGACTGAATTTGGCAAGGTTAATGAAAAAAAGCAGGGAAAAAGGAAGTTGAGATAGCTAGGATGAGAAATGCTTTGAGTGTGGCTGAGCACCTGGATCATTGGAATGGAAAGGATGGAGTAGCTTTAGAAATGTTATGGAGGAAAACATACAGGTGGTTTGTGACTCAATCCTGCCAATGAGTAGAGTAGAAGGGAAGAGAAGGGTTGAAGATTATTTTAATCATGTGACCAGGTGGCAGGGAAGATAATGGTGCTATCAAACACAACAGATACTGGACATGGTAAAGAAGACTTGACAGGAAAGATTACACTGCTCTACAGCCAAAATGCTTCTGAAATAAATGTAGTCCAACTTTACTAATTCTGGGTCACTGAGAACGAAAATGATGCTTAAAATTATTGATTGGCTCTAGTTTTCAAGATATGCTATTGGGTCAGTATATATGACCCTTGACTTGGGAATGGCGGAGGATAAGTGAGTTATAAAGGGAAGGGATCTCAATTTAAACCAGACATGACTAAAATACATCTTTGACTGTATCTATGAATAAATCTATGACTGGGTTTGGACAATACTTGCTTTTGAGGCAAAACAATGAATGATGCAATCTGAAGCTGGTATTGCGTCATACATGATATGAATTGCATCATGTTATTCCTAGAAGTCATAGATGATGCAGTCATAACAAAGCTTACATCACTCTGCTGAACAAATTGCCCTATATCAGCTCCAGAAATCATACAGTGTCATGCTCTCTTATTTGTCAGTGTTTGATTTTGCAAAGGGACACATTTCTGATTAGCCAAAGTGAGCAGAGATGCCTCGTACATGTGTGAACAGTGCAGATAACTTCTGCTATGTTTGTGGTGAAGTGACTTTTGCATCACAAAAGCGCAGTATAACCACTATGGTTAAGAAAGCCTATCACCTTTCTTTTGGCTGCAAAATTTGAGATCAGGACAAGAGGTGGGCCCCACACATATGCTGCAACACTTGTGCAACAAATCTTCACCAGTGGTTGAACAGGAAAAGGAAATCTATGCCTTTGCAGTGCCAATGATTTGAAGAGAGCCAACAGATCCTCCCAGCAATTGTCACTTCTGCATGGTGCCTCCAGTTGGGAAAGGTGTGTCAAAGAAGAAAAAGTGGACTGTGCATTATCCAAAACATTCCATCAGCTATACACCCAGTACCCCACGGAGAAGGACTGCCGGTTCCTGATGCACCAGAATCATTCTCACTTGAGTCAGACGAGGAAGAGGAAGAGGATGAAACTTCTGGTCCTAAACCATCAATGTCACAGGACCCACATTTATTCCCATCCTCCTCCTCTGAACCACACCTCATACACAAGGTGAACTGAATGATCTTGTCAGGGATTTGGAACTACCAAGAGTAAGGCAGAGCTGTTGGGCTCCAGACTACAGCAGTGGAATCTCCTGGCAGGCTATCAGGGCAAATGGAGCCCATCAAAGCTTGCAGACTATTGCTGGACAGTGACAAGAGATGCTCCATTTAATGAATACAAGAGACAAGCCAAGAAGCGCCGAGTAGACACTGAATAGAACTAAACTATGTACATAATAGTTTTTTGCCTTTTGTTTCATAATAAATTGTGCTGATTTTTAAAGTGTTACATAAACAGGACAGGTGAAATATTATCATGTAAAGCAACCATAAGCACATGAAAAGAGCTAGGTTTACAATTTATGATTAAAACTCTATCTACACAATATATATAGACATAAAATGTAAAACCTTAAATATCTTAGAAACAGTAGCCAATCAGTTGTTTTTAATTGTCATATTTGAATTCAGCACATCAAAATACATAATAAATATCACATTTTATCTCTGAAGCAGACGACTTCTCAAAAATTGTAGGCCAGTGTTATGAGCTCAGTTTTGGCAAAGTGAGCTATCGTCCAAGATAGTAAACTATCCTGGACAAAGACTTTCCTAATCTTTATTTTACAGCATCCGGCACAATAGGGCCTCAAATCTAATTATGCCCTTTGGGTGTTATTTAAATATAAAAGGTTCATAATAATAATAAAATGAGATGTCTTAATCTCACACAGCTATTAGGTATCTTATTTTCTTCAACACTATCTGAGCAATTCCAAATAACTTCATCAATAGACTAGTACAGAGACTAAATTTAGATCAGGGACTCCTCACATCTCTAGTATATCCATGTACATTTTCAGAGATAAAAGAAAATCATGGACACAAAACTGTAAATTCTGCAATTTTGTCATCTTTTGCCTTTTGCCTTTTCGTGATTGTGCAGTTTGGCGAGCACACCTAGCTGATCTCCGCTGTTGTGCACCACTTCCCAGCTGATCATGCTGGCTACATGCTACACCTTACAGTAGACCAGAAATATTGGATCTCTTGGGCCAGTGGGGAGAAGAGGCTGTGCCTGCTGTAGAAAAGTGGACATCTATGAGCAGATTGCACAGGGGGTGCAGGAGAAGCAATATGACAGGGATAAGTAGCTGTGCTGCGTGTAAGCAAAGGAACTGCACCAGGCATGCAAGAAGGCCAACAGTCAATCCGGTGACAAGCAGCAGGTCTGATGCTTTTACAAAGAACTGCATGCCATATTTGGTAGCACCCTATCACCACCTCGTACACCACCGTGGATATCTCCCAGAAGCTCAAGTCACAGGCCTCTGGCATGAACAGTGAGGACAACGATGACTGAGACATGTGACCACGGGGTGGGAGGGAGTGGAACACCTGTGCCAGATAAAGAGGAGAAAGAAGAGGACTCAGGATAACATGTTCAGTGAGATCCTGAAAGCCAGTGCTGTATCAGACCATGAACATAAGGCCTGCAGGGTGAATGTTGCAAATTGTATGGAAGGGGAAAGAACGGACAGGAGAAAGGCCTAGGAGACAGAGATGGAGATGCACAAGGCCATAATGGGGCTTCTCCAGGAGCAAACCTAGATGCTGCAAACTCTGGTGGACCCATAGGTCCAACAACCTGCGCTTACCTCCCTTTGCAATCCATAGAGAACTCCAGTATAGCACCGTCCTACACCTCCCTACCCCCAACATTCTATATGGCATCAGGGATTGCATTCCTACCCCTATCACTCCACACTGGGGAACACCAAGGACAACCAGAGTTTCACATACGTCAACTGTGGCTCTCACAGGACAGTATATGTCTAGCTAAAGTGGACATTCATGTTCCTTCCCCTTCTTTAAGCTCTGATCCATACATGTACTAGGATTTCAATGTATTTGATTTTAATTTTCACAGAATTTTTTTCAAGTATTTTTTGTTACTCAGTAAAACTCTATTGTTTGGGAAATAATTCATTTTTATTAGTTCCCTACATATGCTGCGAAATGGCTGGCAGTACTGAAAGCACCCACTCACTTCTGATTGTACACTTTTACACACCTCATAGGATCAGTGAGACACACAGTGCAATCCTAAATATACAGCAAGTACCACAAAAGTAATAGTTGTTATATTCATAGATGTGCGTCAAGCACCACAATATTCCTAAGAGGCCCCCAAACTGCAGAGCCAGGCAAAGCACAGTACACCCTACCACAGTACTATGGCTCGCTGTTAACATTCTCTTTCAAAGCCTCGATGAGCCATCCAGCTCCACATGGAGCTCTTCTGATATCATTAAACACAACATTAAAGTATGATATATATTGTTTCTGTTAAGAAGGCTTTTAAAAACGATTGACACATTACTCTAAAGCTTGCCAGTGGGTTATTTTAATCAACTTGGTTAACTTTTATTGCAACAGGGTTCACACTCCACCGATAAAATATGATTTTGTTCAACTTTCCTTTCTCCAAAGTAATTGGTTCAGTTTAGATATAGCCAAGTTTTTTGTGCTATATTATTAAGAGCAGGGTTTCCATACATTTCACATGATAATACCAGAAAGATTTCACAGAGCACTTTGTTTGCTACAGTAAGTATATCTTTGTGAAGGAAACTGCTCAAATAAAATTGCCTGCAATACCAAAACAGAATGCCTTTGAAGTCACCAAGTTTATTTTGATTATGTGGCTATTACATTTTTATTGTATTTATTAACCATTTAATTGCCTAATCAAGAATCTGCATCATGGAAAAAAAATAGCCATCTATATCACTACAGAGGTGTAGTACAATGTGCACCACAGCTGTATTATCACATCATAAAAATTATGATTACAACAGAATGAAGGATTCTGGCTATACACGCTAAAGGCTTTAGCCAGCTCCTAGTTAAGCCAATGGGAGTCTCTTCATTGACTTCAATGGGCCCTTACACAATAACCCTACATTTGACTTTACCAACAACAACAACTATATGTTTTTAGAAAGAGAGAGAGAGAATTCCCAAGAAAAGAACCAAGGAAGAGACCCACAGGCCCCCAAATTTGTAATAAGACATGCTCTGTCCCCATCTTCTGATGCCTCAGGAACCTCTCAGATTCTGCGTAGTAAGGGGCAACTTCATGTGATTTATTAATCTTCTCATCACCAACAGTCTCATGCAGCAAATTATTTACACTGCTTCTCTACCTTTAGCTCTTTCCCACAGGGCCAGAAAGGACCACAAGTCTTTCTCCTTGAGATCACTGAAAGCTCTCAACTCAGCAAGCTCAAATCCACCCTCCCCATTTACTGTCTTCCTGTGTTCTTCTTATATACCTCTCAGCTGATGGGGTATTTGTCTCATCCAGCCTCCCAGCCTGATCAGCCAATTAGCTTGCACATTCTCAATCAGTCTTCTCCAAGGTAGCTGACTGATGCTTAAGTGATCAAAATGCTGGCTCACCTGCTAGCTGCCACACTCTATCACAGACCTCCTTACCACCCCTCACATAAGAGGTATGCTGGGTGTTGGGCTAGAGGTGAGAAGTGTGCATCAGCGGCAGGGCTATGTGCCGCAGAGATGCCTTCCAGCTCTATGGCCCTGGGACAGCCTGGGGAGGCTACTATAACTTTGCATCCCAATGTTGCTAAAGTTACATTGGGGGACATTTTGACCCCTGGCATAGGCCATAATCAGAATAGTACACAAATGGCATAAAGCAGTGCTTAAATTTGTGCCAGGGCTGAGCTCTGGCACCTCTAGGCTTGGCAGTTTATAGCTCTGGCATCTCTGAGCTTGCTGGGTCAGTTGTGAAAATAAAAAAATGTTGCTAGAGCCCTGGCACCTAATTGCTTGAGCCCTTGCATCTCTTTCATTACAAATTAAGCATTGGCATAAAGCCACCTTATCTCTTCCTCCTTCCCCCAACCCCCGCCATCGCTAAGAGGTACAGCATGGAATCTCAATCAATTTATATACATACTTTACTAGAAATTTTTTTACTGTGATAGAAGGAAACACAATATGAATGTTACACAATGAGACAGTCCCTGAAATGCCTTTAGCTCAGGCAAGGAGGCACTGAATCAGCACATGCCACAGCTCCCTTGACCATAAACTCTTTCCATCCACTGTGCCCAACATTTGGGTACAGTGGCATCTTCTCACTACTTTAATGCAAGAAAGGCTGCAGCCACTTCCATCATTGTAACCTGTCCCTATTGGACTTTTAGACTTGGGAGAAACTATCAGAAACGATCATAGACCCAGGAATGGCTATAGTCCAAAATCTGTAAAGCACTATGGAGATGAAAAGTGATCAATGAAAGCTAAGTATTATTAATAAATATTAAGATAAAATAGTATCTATATTCACTTTCATTAGGATGAGGTTTCTATCTTGAAATTAAGCTTTTGACCATGGTAAGGACATAATGATATGTAATACAACTTCTTCAGAGTACTGTACAAAACTATTTCCTAATAATAAGGATCAAAATTTACTGCACAGTTAACCAGCATGTCCATGAATAAATCTTGATTGATTAGCATTCCATGTAATTAATTAGCAAAATATGACCAGAGCTCAGTGAGCACCACATATGAGATACAATAAAGCAGGACAAATTATTTTCCTTCTAAAAAGAAAAGCAGGCAGGGATAATGAATGACGTAGACAGTGATCCCGGTCCTACAGCGAGCTCTATAAAGGAGAATGTTATTTTCCATTTTCTGGAGGTTATCACTATTACAAAATTATATAATGGAATCATATCTTTGTATTATAGACATCATTTCACTTACACAATATAATCAAGCAAAATTGCTGTGTATTGATCTGTCCACAGACCTTTAATAAAAAGTAATAATTTATCCAATGTAATTTCTCTGCTGATTGTTTTATGGTACATTATTATTTGTATGTCTTTGAGATTACATCAAACTAGTACTGTTATTAACACTATCTTTACTGATATACTGGACTGAAATCCAGTAGCTAGACTTTTATATTGCAGGTTTTTTTAAATTTTACTAGTTTCACCGTAATTGATAACATGCCTCTTATCTAATTGTGCCCCAAACCACTAGCCTAGGAAACAGATCTTTCCAAGAATCTGTATTTACCCAATTGTTTTTTTAAAATGAATACAAAAGAATTCTCAAATTTTTCATGTAGGGCCTCATTCCCATGTATACTATGACCACTTGACATCTCCCTGGCAAGGTAAAAGGGCTTTAAAATGAATGTAAAATTACCATGAGCCATAGTGGTACAAAGTGGCCTGAGTATAAATGAGAATTAGGCCCACTGCCTTCTACCCCAGTGTAAGGGGGATTGTGAAGAAGGTCAAATGGTGACCTCCAGTGAACAATGTAAAGAGAAGCAAAGGAGTCTTCTAAAGGATGAAAAGTCCTTCCCCATATAGATTACGGAGCAGCAGCACCTATGGGCTGTGGTCCTCCTAAGCCTTCAGAAACCCTTCTGCACAAACAAAGCAGCTGCTTTGTCGTTTTTAGGAGAGGAGGGATGAGAGTGGTGAGCTACAGATCTAGCAGAGGATGACATTTTGTTTTACAATGCCTAAGCAGAGGCCAGACAGAGTCATCCTGCAGGCCAGATCCAGCCCACGAGTCCCCCGTTAGACTACATTTTTTGTAAATTCTGGGGCATGAATATGTTGCATACATAGATGGCATGCTACTGAACTCAACTATGTCCTAATAAAGTTTTCGATGACACAAAGATGGAAGGTATTACTCCAGTTTACAAGGTCATCCAGCTCTTCCTGTATGATATCCAGAAGGACCAGGATATCATATATGAAGATCTGGATGACCTTGTAAACTGGAGTAATAGTAATAGGATGAAATTTAATAGTGAAAAGTACAAGGTCATGCATATAGGGATTCATAAGAATTTTGGTTATAAATTGGGGGCACATCAATTGGAAGTAACAGAGGAGGAGGAGAAGGACCTTGGAGTATTGGTTGATCACAGGTATGAGCCGCCAATGTGATATGGCCATTAAAAAGGCTAATGCAGTTTTAGGATGCGTCAGACGAGGTATTTCCAGTAAAGATAAGGAGGTATTAGTACCGTTATACAAAGCACTGGTGAGACCTCATCTGGAATACTGTGTGCAGTTCTGGTCTCCCATGTTTAAGAAGGATGAATTCAAACTGGAACAGGTACAGAGAAGGGCTACCAGGATGATCTGAGGAATGGAAAACCTGTCTTATGAGAGGAGACTTAGAGCTTGGCTTGTTTAGCCTAACCAAAAGAAGGCTGAGGGGAGATATGATTGCTCTTCATAAATATATCAGAGATAAATATCAGGGGGGAAGAGGAATTATTTAAGCTTAGTACTAATGTGGACACAAGAACAAATGGATAAAAATTGGAAACTAGGAAGTTTAGACTTGAAATTAGAAGAAGGTTTCTAACCATTAGAGGAGTGAAGTTCTGGAACAGCCTTCCAAGGGGAGTAGTAGGGGGAAAAGACATATCTGGCTTCAAGACTAAGCTTGATAAGTTTATGGAGGGGATGGTATAACGGGATAGCCTAATTTTGGCAATTGATCTTTGATTATTAGCAGGTAAATATGCTGGAGATGTTGGATGGGGTGGGATCTGAGTTACTACAGAGAATTCTTTCCTGGGTGCTGGCTGGTGAGTCTTGCCCACATGTTCAGGGTTTAACTGATTGCCATATTTGGGGTTGAGAAGGAATTTTCCTCCAGGGCAAATTGGCAGAGGCCCTGGAGGTTTTTCGCCTTCCTCTGTAGCGGGTCACTTGCTGGAGGATTCCCTGCACCTTGAGGTCTTTAGACCACAATTTGAGGACTTCAATAACTCAGACATAGGTTAGGGGTTTGTTATAGGAGTGGGTGGGTGAGATTCTGTGGCCTGCATTGTGCAGAAGGTCAGACTAGATGATCATAATGGTCCCTTCTGACTTTAAGCCTATGAAAACTCAGCACACCCTTCTCAAAATGGTTGGATTTCAAAACTGAAATTAATGCTGTTCTTTGCTGCATTTACGTCCCCTCTTCAGTTTCTCACCATGTAAGAGAGAAATACAGTATGGAGGGAGATGGGGAGAGGAGCCAGTGGCATCATGACATTTGAGTGAGTTATACAGCCAAGAGGAAATAAGCATCAAGAGCAGTTTGTGTGTGTAGCACATCTTGAATATGTCCAGGATTCATAGGTTTGGGACCTCATCTCCCTGTGGATACTCAGACTCCACAATGTTTTAAGGACACACTCCTCCTCCCTACACACAGCTACAAACCTCTCCCTGTCAGTGGAAAAACATGATAGAAATTAGACAAATGATAGACTTAAGAAAACTCTGCACGCTTGTTCCCTTCCTGTAGGTTTTTCCATGGCAGATGGAGTATATGAATCAATATAACTAAGGCTATGTTTTAGTCAGGCTCATGACCTGTCCATGACTTTTCCTATAACTAAAACTTGGCCCGGGGTGTCACGGGTGCTCTGCGGGATTGGGAGGGGGCATGGCCCAGGACCCTCACTGGCAGTGGGAGGATACCTGGGGGGTGATGTGCAGCCTCGGACCCCTACTGGTGCTAGGAGGAGAGGGTTGGTGGGACTCGCAGGCTCCCTACCCGGCTCCATGTGTCCTTGCAGCTCCTAGGAGGAGGGGCAGCAGGGGGGCTCCACGCACTGCTCCCACCACAACTGCCAGCTCTGCAGCTCTCATTGCCTGGGAACCGCAGCCAATGGGATCTTTGGGGGCAGTGCCTGCGGACACAGGCAGTGCGCGGAGACCTCCGGCCCCTTTGCCTCGGAGCTTCAGGTACTTGCTGGAGGGAGCCGGAGATCTCTACCCCACCCAGGTAAGCACTGCCCCACACACCGCAGCCTTAGTCCTGAGCCCTCTCCCCACACCCAAACTGCTTCTGCTGGTCCAGCACCAGCCACCACAGAAGTCACAGAGGTCTTGGAAAGTCAGACTCCGTGATTTCCATGACAGACACACAGCCTTAAATATAACCAATTAATGACTTATTTGTTGTCTATTCAGGTGTCAAGATTCTTCATTAGTGATACAAAAAAATCCATAAATATCTTCTCTTTCCTTAAATCTTTAGCCTACATTTCCCACAACATTTGTATCTTGCACCATTCCATCCTCTCTCAGCATACGCACAGTGTGCCTAACCATTTGATTTTCCTCATTCACCTCTAACTTATATTGCCTTTCTTATTTTGTCTGTTTTATACAATTGTCTTAGTACTCAAATTAGTATAACCAGTTTTTAATATCACACATTACTGTATACACAAGATCCTAATGCAAACCCAAGAAAGGAACATGAAGTTCCATATATTTTAACATGTTTCACAGACAGAAAAGAAGCCATAACTCCTAACATTGTTGTGTGTCACATATTGCACTTATAGCCTGAAGACCAACAAATTCCACTAGATCCCCAAGTTTTCCAGCTCTGCACTGGTTCCCCCCAAAGAACATGCACCACTGACTTCACACCTCTTACACCCTGAATTTGGAGGAAGATTCAAGGAGATTGTAAAAACTTTTTGAAAGTATTATTTCATAAAGTATTTATTTGAAGCCTCGACAATTAAAGGAATCAAAAAGCCTTGACAAATAAAAGGAATCAAAATGAAATATTTTGAGTTTATCAAAGTGAAATGTTTTGATTGACCAAAACTAATATGTTTTTTTCAGAATTTTCAAAATAATTGAAACTTTGGCTTTTCATTTCAATTTGGGATGCAGTTTTTTTTTAAATGCTGACATTTTTCACAGGCTGAAAATTTTTTTCCAACCTGCTCTAAATATCAATCATCAGGACACAGTGGTGTGTATATAGCATAATTAGCTCTATTGCATCATCAAAGGGGCCCAACCATTAGGGAAAAAGAACTATTTTGGCACACAGCATCCACCTTGAGATCTGTTGATATCCAATGCCATGAGAGCAGCAAAAGGAAGGGTGGTGAGTTTCAAAGGCCCTGCAGAGGGAAGAAGAGCTACATGAACTGTCTTTTTCCTTAGAAAAACTAATCGTAATAGCACCAAACAAGTGCCTCAAAAAATCATATTAAAAATTAACAAACTGCAGCTGAACTCAGTTTATATTAATGTTTTAATTTGGGTCACAAGTGAATAATATAAATCACTGTTACTTGAATACATTAGATATTAACAAGGCAAAAAATAGGGCACTGGACCAAAAAAACTACACATAATGCTTTTCCTACATTGCTGCATAATATTCTTGCAAGTACCAAGAACTAATTTTCTAAAATATGTGCTCATAGAAGTTCCTTTCATACTGTTTTATTTGTATTTAGTATGTATAGAGTTAAAGATCATGGGAAATTATATCAACTACTATGTTACAGTCTAGATGCAATAAATCGACCCCTGAGCGCTCTCCTGTTGACTCCTGTACTCCAGCGCCGCGAGAGGCGCAGGCAGAGTCAATGGGGGAGCGGCAGCAGTCGCCTCACCATGGTGAAGACACCATGGTAAGTCGTTATTCATGTAGCTGAAGTTGCATAACTTAAAATCGATCCCACCCCCTAGCGTAGACCAGGGCTCAGAGATTATCTTTCTCTGGGGCTGCTACTGAGAATGGCACACAAATAAAAATGGCAAACCCCGCAACACATTTTCTAATATACCCACAGTTCTCAGAACTAATTCAACATATAAAAAAATCTGACTGTTGTAAATTGACATTATTTTTCACTCATTTCCTGTGAAAAATTCATGGGTTGGTGGGAGTATGGCATTATGGTAGTGTAGTTTCCACCTCCTCCTCTATTTCCCCTTAATTTCTCATTCTCACTCTTCTCAGATGCCTCACCACAGCCTCTAACACAGATAAGCTCAGAGCCAGCCTTATAGTTAGTGGGGACACAAGCAATTAGGCTACAGTGAAGACTCAACTGCCAATGGTAAACTTGCATCCCTTTTTCATCTCACTATTAGAGCGAGACGCAGGTATAATTCTACAATGCCCCCATTGCCAGAGAGCAAGACAGTCTATTAATTTTTAATTTGTTTACTTTACACTAAAGATTCTCTGAAGGTCATCCAAAAGTATCAGGCCTCAAGCGGTCATTCACAATCCTAAAGCCACAGTGTGTTTTGATTCTGTCAGGAACACAACAGTTCTGGAGTGGAAGTTTGCCTTAAAAGGAACATGCACCCTGTCACAAACCTTTCCATGTTCTTACTCCATCACAACAACTACAGTGCTGGAGAACACTTTATGTCTCTATATATTCCTCTGAGGACACAATCATTTTAAATTCAAGAGATCCCCTATTTAACTGACCTCTGAAATCACCCTCATCAACATTTTTATGGTATCATGATTAATAAATCTTTATGCTTTCCTGTTGAAAGTCAAACCCATCCAGACACAAGATGACTACTGCCCTTTAACTCTACACATTAATGTGTATATTTTTCATATTACCTTGTCATGCTTTTACTTCAGATTATGATATCTCAGCAATTAGAGATAAACTGCCAAGCAAATTGCTAGTAAGCAAGTTCCCTTTAGTTTCCTAATGTATGGTATGGTAAAAATTCTACTTCGAGGAATTATGTAACAAGCAATGATGAGGAGCAATATCTAATGCACTGAATAATGGATCTGAAGCTTGACCCAATGTTCTGGTTTTGCAATATAGCAACATTCTCATAATTTGAAACTACATCATTCCCAGAAATCCACCCTTACTGTTAAAATATGCTCTGGTGGTTTCTCATCCTCACTACTGAAAACTCCTTTTTTTTTTGTAGGATCTCTGCTCCCATCTATTTCACCAATAGTCCATCCAAAGCACTGTTGCCACAATCATATTCTGTTCTCACTACACTGATTGTGTCTTTCCATCTCATGAAACACTCTATCATCTCTTTATCTTCTGCATAATATTCAAGCTTCTCTTCATCTTCAGATATCTCCAGAGCACTGCCCTGGCCTACAACTGTGTCCTCTCACCTCCTCCTGGAAGCCTCTCCACTCTGAACTTTGCCTATGCTTTTCTTTTGATCTTTCCCTTTGTTTCCTTTGACCCTCCGGACTTTGGGTTGTCTTTCACAGTTCTCCATAGGTTTGTGTAATGAACAATGGCTGAACACACAAAGATGCCATGGCTGCCAGTCAGGATTGGACCCACAACTTTCAGCACCCAAAGCACAAATCTCTAGCGCTTCAGCTAAATTGTCTAGCAGACTGAATAATCACTAGAACCAGCCACTAAAGGGAATCACATTCACTATGGTGTACCTATAATAGGCTTCTAAGGATGACACAATACTGGTGTCAATAATTTATTATTTCAGTTTTAAATTTCTGGCTATTGTACATTTTAAATTGTTGTAGATCTCTATTGTCCAAAAGGGTCACAATGCACTCAGTGCCACTATATATTGGCTGAATCTACACTAGTAGAAATGGGAATAATTTTGATGCAAGCATTCCTTGCTGAACATTTCCATATAAGTTATCACAAGAAGAATTTTTTTCTAATAAAATTAAAAGAAATAACTGTTGAAGTATAGGGACTTTTACATTTAAATGTATTTGAGCAAGAGCCTCATGAGTTTTCATAGACTGATTAAAATGGATACAACAAATACAAAAACATCTGTGTCAATCAGGAGATGTCTTTGTTAGGAATAAAGAATTTATGCAGTCATTAGCATGTAGCCTCAAGGGTTTGGGGGGTTTTAAATGCAAGTTCAATTTTATACCAGTGGCCTGCCCACTCCTTACACAGAGCAAGAATTCCTGAAGAAACTAATACCTTCTGGAACTAGCCGTGTTATGAAGATTAATAACTGATTCAACAAGTTTGTCAATAAACATTTTGTAACATTAGCAAAGAGCAAGCAGCTTCAGTTAACGTTAGAGTATAGCCCCATTAGCTGTTTGAAAGGCTCCTTTTTGCAACCCTGTACACATTGTGACTCTCTATTTTTTGTGGGAAACAACATATTCTCCCCCCATACCCACTGAGACAAAAAAAACCTGTTTAAGACTATTTAATTAGAAGTTACAATAATGACAATCTAAAAACAGCAACCATTTTGATATATTGCATATATAGAAGTGTACATTTTTGAGTCACTTTCTCCTTTTCCTGTATAGATAACACCAAGCTTTTCCTTTGACTTTGTTTTAAAAGAGACTCTGCTGTGTTTAAGGCTGAAAGCACTGCCTACCTTTGCATCTCATATAGCAGAAGAATGTGTTGTAGATAGGAGGACAGAGATGAGCAAACTCATGGGTAGGAAAGCCTTTCATTGTGTGCGGACAGTGAGCCTGCAAGGAGTGCCAGAAATTCATACACTGACATCTTAACAATGGCCACCTGAGGAACTTTGTGGTTTTTAGCCCTCATAAGGAGTAGCCACTGGTATACAGTATGAGAAGGAAGAAATCATTCAGCTTTCATTTTGAAACAGCCATTGTACTTCTGTACATTTTAAAAACATTCATTAAGATGGGCAAATAAACCATAATTCTGATTACAGTGTAAATGTTAAAGATTTTCAGCTAACATTATTTGCATTAGCAGAAATCAATAACTTCCATGCGGCATCTTTTTCTGGTTGCTATGCCTGGCATTGTGCTGGTGGGTGCCTGGCATTGTGCTAGAGAGATGGTTGCCTACCAGAGGGAGAGTTCATCTGGAGGTAGGAAAGCTTACAGGGATAAAAACAACAAGGAGTCCGGTGACACCTTAAAGACTAACAGATTTATTTGAGCATAAGCTTTTGTGGGTTAAAAAAAAAAATCTTCACATGCCTGGAATGAAAAATTACAGATACAGGCATAAATATACTGAAGAGAAGGGAATTACCTTGTAAGTGGAGAACCAGTGATGACAAGGGTAATTCAATCAGGGTGGATGTGGTCCACTCCCAACAATTGATGAGGTGTCAATACCAAAAGAAGGATTGTGATTTTCCACCCATTATTGTTTCATTTCAGTGCTACTTTTTAAAAAGGCAAGCTTTAGTTTGGAATTGTCGTGGTGCAAGTGGATAGGGTTAGTATGGTGAGCTTTCCGGGCAACATCTTTCAGTTAGTGATGCAAACTCAAGAGCTCAACAAATAAATAAAATACAGTGGATCTACACAAGTGCTGTTCAAACAGGTATTCTCCATGGGCCCAATCCTGCAGCCCTTATTCTCACGAGTAGTCCCATTCTCATGCATGCAAATACTCACTGACTGCTCCTGTAAGGGTTCCAAGATTGGGCTCCATGGGCAAGATCCTTCAAAAATCTGTGCATCTTCAATTCCCATTATAGTCAATCAGAGTTGTGTACACTCAATACCTTGTAAGGGTGCTTAAGCTCCTTGCAGGATTGAGCCCTTAATGCTCCAAATGTGGTGGATTTTTCTTTCCACACAGATACAAAAAACCCTCCTCTCCAAGTCTTTCTAGTATTTGCTAGCTAGCAAGTACAAAATCCTGATTGCTTGCCTGCAAGATATTAGTATCCTGTTGTTAGTTAATCTATACAAGACACCATACCATATATTAATTAGTAAGAGGGGAAGGAGATCCAGCAGAGAGAAAGTCCATAGCATAATTAAGGAACATGTTTTAATCACAGGTCTACTATTTTCTGTCATCCTCAGGGGTTTTATCGTCCCCTTCATCCCATGGCAGAGATAATGAATACTTATGAGGAAATACTGCACTCAGCTAAGCAATTCATTTTTGAGTGATTTTAGTTTTGTTCCAAACAACTAACCCAAATTTTAGCAGGGTCAATTAACCTTAAAGACCCAAAATTGTTTTTTAACCATAGATAGATTCAGGCAGATCCTTTTTAAGGTATTTATTTACTTTTTTAAAAATCTTTTTACAATTCACAGTCTTTTGCCACTTCTTGATTGGATTTGTTTTTGTCACTACTCTCACCCATCCTCATTTCTTATTTTGTGAAGTCTGACTCAAACACATTTCCAAGAATCAACTATGTTTAATATAGCTGAATAGAATGGGACAATGAACAAACCTAAATATTAAAATTTGCTCTCCTTTGTTATTTTATCTTTGCCATCTCCCAGTATACAGAAATAATTGAAGAGACCAAGTATTAGGCTTCAGGCAGTAATTAACCTGTGATTTTCCTATTAAATTGAATAGAAAGCAGCAGGGGGTTGCCACAACATGACCCACTTTATTGCAAAATAATCAGCCAATGCCATTATAGCTTTCTAAAGAAGATTGAACTATTCCAAGTAGCAGAAAAAAAGAGTTAAAGTATAAGCCAAGTTTTTATTAATATTATATACACCTTTATTTTTCAGGAAACAGAACAGTGCACTTTGTGAATACTCAACAAGAATGGCCAAATTTGGTATGCACAATATGCATGCAAATTAGATTCAGAGAGCTACCAGTTGCAAATATTCCTTTTTAGTCATAAATTAGTGACTATTCTTAGCTAAGGAGATAAACTTTATCAGGACCAGCAATAATCTTGTTGCTCTGTTATCTTCAGAGACACACACGATTGGATTCAGTAAGCATGAAGCACACTGAACAGAGAAGAAGAAAATAATAAATCTAAACTTATAAAAACAGAAAAACTGGAACTCCAGACCAGTAAATCTGATAGTCCTTCAATTTAGGATAACCCAATGGAATTAGGACAGTTGAGAATTACACTATCCTCAAACATGTCAGTTATCTCTATATAGAGGGCCAACCTTTATTTTTTCAACAGACTGATGATAATCCTGTCTACAAAATGTTATTCTATTCTAATATGTCTCAGTGATGCTCTTCCTAAAATGACTCACATCCTAGTAAAATCAGCCTGTAGCCAATCTGGACCAAAAAAACATAATTAATCTACCTAAAAAACATCCTACAAATATAAGGGCTTGATCCAAAGTGCACTGAACTCAAGGGATATGTCTACACTGCAATCATGTTGTGTGACTACAGCTCATGGAGGCATAACTGCACTAGCTCTAATCTAACTTGGATAACAATAGCCATGAAGCAGCAGCATCTCAAGCTTCAGCGTGGGCTAGCCAAGTAATTATCCAGGATTCCGGGCAAGCTTATACCGGTACTGCCACAGCTCCATTCCTCCAGGCTAGCTCAAGCTGCAGTCACACATGGTGACTGTAATATAGACATAGCTAATTAAAAGACTCCCAATGTCTTCCATAGGCTTTGAATTGGCCCCATAATGCATTTATCTACACGACAATCCTACAAAGTAGCAGCATTATTGAAACTGAAGTTCCAGACAATGATACTGGTGACAGTTTCATGAATAGTATGTGATTGTTTAGTTATTTCTAAGCTCTTTCATTGTTTCCACAAATAAAATATTTGATTACACAGATTTTTTTCATTTTCAAATCATTCAGACAAAAATTGAAATAAAATACATACACACTTTTCTTAAAATTCACCTTCATTTAGAGGAGTCTGAGTCACTGAGCAGCAAGAAAAACAAATTTATTTTTAACTTTACCTACCGTACTTCTTAATCAAGAAGCTTAAATGACAAAGCTTTGTTGGCATCTTATGTATATTGTTTTTAAATGCACATACTTGCACATGCACATAAATGCATAGTTAAGGATCCTTTTCTGAAAGTTGCTAGGTACTCATCTTAATGGAAATTGAGGGCATTGGTCACCTGTGAAGATCGATCCCCTTAATCTTTAATAGATACTAATTTCTGTCTTTTTACAAAAATAAGAAAATAATTTTGTCTCAACAATCTCATGGCACTTTCAGTGTAAGAACAGCTATACCATTATGGTGTCATTATTACGCTGACAACATGTGTGATTACAACAGCAAAATTAATTCAGTGCTAACCTATGGAGAGCCCAGGATGGCTCCATTATTATGGCATATTAAAATAGAAAATTGCTTTGAAAGTAAGTTCATGGAAAAGTCATGGCAATGCCATTAAGAAGCCTCTACAGAGAGTAGAGTGATGATTTGATAAAAAACAATTTAAATGCCTGTTGCATGGAGATCCTCATTACACAGCTTTTATGATGTGAGATTATCGTAGCAAAATAATTTCCATACATGTCCACAGAAATTCTATGTGGTTAACAACTCAGGACCAATTCTACCTTCATACGCAGTGTGCAGCTACCACTGAAGTGTGAAATGGTGTAAACATTATTTTAATCAAGTATATGCAATTATACCCTAGTTCCAATGTCAAATTGAAATGAATCAGTATCAGTGGTAGTTCTATTACGCAGCTGCTAGAGAGGGAACTTTAATACACAAAATAGGACAATATTCTAAGCTAAACTCACAACACAAGAGAATTATTTCTCCAGAGACTGTCTGCCAGCCTACTTACATAGGTAGGGCTTACATAGGGCCTGATCCTGATATCACTGACCTCAATGGAAGAGTCATTGACTTCAGTGGGACCAGGAGTGGGTCCATAGCACTGCAGGACCAGAAGCAGATCAGGAGCCATCTGTGGTTGGATAATTTTCTCACATCTCTTGCCTTCATAAATTTTCTAAACTTTCAAAAATTTTAAAGGTTTGCATTTCATTTGTAATCTTTTCATAACTATTTAGCTTTTTGTTTGTGTGTGTTTTTAAAAACCTGTTGTGCCAGAGGAGGAAAAAAAAGACTCCCATGCTAGCATCCCCATAACCAGTCAGCATTAAAAATCATGATCAGTCTATCGAAAACCCTCTCCTGAACCCCACACATCAGGGGTCAGCTACTATCAAATACAGAACTGATTCATTCCCTTTAACTTAAATACCATCGCCCCTTCCAGTTTTGTTTTGATTTGTCCTGACTGCACTTTCTCACCAGAAGTCCTCTCCCCCTACCAGCTTGTTTTCTGCAAAATAACATTTCCTTAAATTCTCCCTATGTGTTTTCTTGTCATTTGTCCGCTATATTTGTAAATAATCTTCAATACACCTTAAAACTTCATTTTATAAAAAACACCCTGAGCAAGTTTAACTATTCAGTTGAATTATGCTCAGAACTAAATAAAGCCAATTGTGCAGTCTTTTCCTGGATGTAAACCCCATTTGTCATCTTCATAGCCATACTTTATCATTTTTGCAATTTATCTATATCTTCAAACTGGATGATCAAAAATTGACCCTATGCTCCAAATCCAATCTAGAAAGTGCTTCATAAAGTAGTACAATATACTTTGGCGCCCCTCTACACTATTCCCCTCTTGACACAAACCAATATCCTATTAAACCTTCTTTACTGCCATTGCTGTACACTGCAATACGGATTTAAATGAGAGATACATCCTTACAGCTAGGTCTTTCTATGCTACCAGCTAATTCATTGAAATTTAAGCTTAGCATGGGCTTTATTGCTATACAGCTTAGTGCCTCCTCATGGCCAGGCATTGCAGGGCAGTCTCTCTTTCAGGATCAGCAGCTGCCCCCTCCTGTGCCTTGGCTCTGCAGCCAAGTCACTTCCAAGTCTCCCCCTTTCCAGAATAATCCACAAACAAAACAAGGGGAAGTAAAACAAACTAAGCTAGTTTAAGGGCATGTCTACATTTGCCATTTAAAGTGGAAAAAGTCCCTTTTTTGCACAAAAACCATGGAAGCGTCTACTTGCCAATGACTTTTTGCAGTGAAATTCAGAAGTTTCACCCCAAAAAGAAAATCACCTCCATGAGAGGCATACAGCTCTTACCAGTGATGCTTTTGAAGCGATGTGCAAGTGAAGACACGTTCTTCCAGTTTACAGCTTTTAGCCTCTGGAGAATATCCCACAGTGCCAAGGTGACCACTCTAGCCAGCAGCTCTTCTGCTCTGCTGCCAGGTAACCAGACATCCACCCCTCCCCCAGGAAAGCCCCGGGAACTTTGAAACTCCCCTTCCTGTTTTCTTAGCAAGTGCTCACTTATCTGGCGAGGAGACAATGCCTGCTCCACGCAGAAAACAATCCTCTGCTTGGAGCAATGCTGAGCTGCTGGAGCTTATCAGTGTTTGGGGAGAGGAGGCTGTGCAGGGACCCAGGATGCCCCACGATCATCCACACACACACACACACACACACACGACCCATCATCAACCTGGAAAGAGCTGCACTGTAGGAGAGCTGCCCTAAAGCGCTGCTCTCATCAGCAATGGAACTGCTGCTAATGTAAACATTCTAACACCTGAGGAATTAAGTGAGAACACAAACTTTAATTTCAGAGGTTCCCTATCACCGGTGAAACTTACAGTGCAAAAACTCTGCAAGTGTAGACACACCCTGAGAAAGGTGGGAATGCCTCTCTCTCAGGTGTATCAGAAGCAGGTCAGATTCATTGATTCATTCATTCATAGATTGGATTTGGAGCATAGGGTCAATTTTTGATCATCCAGTTTGAAGATATAGATAAATTGCAAAAATGATAAAGTATGGCTATGAAGATGACAAATGGGGTTTACATCCAGGAAAAGACTGCACAATTGGCTTTATTTAGTTCTGAGCATAATTCAACTGAATAGTTAAACTTGCTCAGGGTGTTTTTTATAAAATGAAGTTTTAAGGTGTATTGAAGATTATTTACAAATATAGCGGACAAATGACAAGAAAACACATAGGGAGAATTTAAGGAAATGTTATTTTGCAGAAAACAAGCTGGTAGGGGGAGAGGACTTCTGGTGAGAAAGTGCAGTCAGGACAAATCAAAACAAAACTGGAAGGGGCGATGGTATTTAAGTTAAAGGGAATGAATCAGTTTTGTATTTGATAGTAGCTGACCCCTGATGTATGGGGTTCAGGAGAGGGTTTTCGATAGACTTCAGGCAGATATTGTTGGGAAAGCTCCTGCCCTCCCTCAGCCCTTTCCTCAGGAGCTGCAAGTTAAAGACCTGCTCTCTTCCCTGGTCTGCCCCCAAGTCAGCTGTTCTACTTCCTTTTAATTCTTCCCGTCTATTCATCTCTTGCAGGTATGGCAGGTCGGGGCTGACTGGGCCCAGAGGAGCTCCTTACCCTTGTTGCCCAATGCGAGGTTTAATATCCCATCATATGGTGTCATCTACAAAGTTAATGATCTTACATGTTGAACTTCTGTCTAATTTACTTTGTTAGAGTTTTGAATGACAGCTGCTTTCGGATGCCAACATCAGAAAATGTTACATACTCTTAGGAAAATATTTATTTACAAATAGAGTGAGCATGTGGATGAGTATAAATATTTTATGCTATCATTAAAGAAATGCTCAATGTACATAGTATTCCATACAAAAAAATGTTAAGAAAATATTAAAGTTGAACAGTTAAGCACTCAAGTCAGGAAATACCAAATTTAAGGCTGGATTTTCAACTTTCACTCTGCTCCCTTATGTCTATGAATTATTATAAAGTCAACCAGATAGTATTTCTCAAATTCTATATTGTAATGTAATATCAAACTTTATTTCTACACTTACATACACAGGTAGCATCTTGTAGTACTACTGCTCTATGTGTGCTGGACAGAGTCTATGAAGGTCAATGATATGTAAAGCACATAGTAACACAACATATATAATGGACTCCAGTGAAAATGAGCTGATTTTATATAACCTGTGGAGTTTTCAGCTCAGTGTAGTTACTTGCCTTCTTCTCTGAATTTCCTCTAGGATGGTCTGTGCTATGCGCACTTGTGTAGGAAAATTAGCTTCCTAAATAATTGCCTCTTTGCTTGAATTTCATTTGAGGAAGTTTCTGCAACTTATTGGGGGAAATGAATCAAATATGACTATGAATAAATTATTAAAATGCATACCTTAGAAAGAACTTATAAAATAAGCTTCAGATGTGGATCCATGTATATGTAAGGGATTCTTTATCTTTCTTCCTCCTCTTTTTGTCACTGCTGACAGTACCGCCAATTCTCCACATCACACAGGTCCATAACTTGGGTATTGTCTTTGAGCTAGTACTATTTTTATGGCTATGTGACACAGTGCTGGGCAACAGCACCTATTGAGAATCCAGGGATGGGCGAGCACAAGCCTGCCGTCATCTAAAGGTCCCTCCCCTCAGTGTAAGGGGAGGAGCTACTATACCCAGATCTCAAGTGATTCCGAGGGACAACTAATGAAAAACAGAGATGGAGAGAGGGTCACAGTGTCAAAAGCAGGAAACCAGAAGAAGACAACAAGCAGAGCACCCCAGACAATGCCCACTTCTCCTCAAAGGTGTCCAGGAACCAAGTGGCCGCAGCCCAAAGGAACTCCGCCCAGAGACATGACTCTGGTCACTGCAGCTCTAATTAAATTACTCCAGGGAAGGCCTCATTAAGAAGACTGTCCCAACTGATAGGCTGAGGAGAACTGAGATGTTAATTAAACCATTTAGCAGGTGATACAAAAGGCACAGGAAGGAAGCAGAAAGAGAGAGGGAGAGAGAGCTTACTTTTTGCTGCTTGCCTCAGGAGCTGGGGGATCCCTAGAACTGTAGGCATAAGACAATATAGAGTATAAGGGTCATGAAAACTAATATTGTGAATAAACTACATGGGGTATTTTATCAGCAAAAAAGATCTGAGGTGTTTTTGGACCTGAACAAAAGCAGAAGCAAATGGCCCTGCTACAGGGTAATACAGATAAAGTCACAGACACCTACTTCATCCCTCCAGTCCACTCAAATACAGCTACTATATTCAACTTCCTTGCCAGTCTACCTCAGCATGTTACCTACCTCTGTGAATCTCTCCTCTGGCTTCCTCACTTTTAATATATCAGCTTCAATCAATCTGCTTCAGGCCTTTTACAATTGTGCCCCGTGCAATTTAGCAGTATTTGTCTCATCACATAGGCCCCTGCTGCCTCTTCTCTAACAATAATACCAGCCTTGATCATCCATTTGTCCACTTCTCTCATAACTATCCTCATGTTTCCTTCCATGTGTCCCTTGTTCTTGGAATGTCCTTTCTGAGCTCACTCATACAACCATGACCCTGTTCTTCAAATACCTCTTCTTCTCTGATGCCTACGAGGAATCAGCCAGTTTATAATGAGTAGGTTGAGTGGCAGTTAGATATAATCTGTGCTGTCTAGTTTGACTGTAAGCTCTTTACAGCCACTATGCAGGTTTTTAAATATGACCTGAATAAAAATATTAAATATAAAAAACTATGTTAAGGCTAAAGTTTCACGGCAATTCAGAATTGAAGTTAAATTAAAGCTCTTGACCTCTCACCAAATAGTGACATTTGAGAGTATTATGAGTAGTACAGCCTTGATTTTTCATCTGCTCTGAAAGATTAAACATTCAGATCAAACTTAAATATTCCCACTAAAAATATTCAGCATGTAGAGAGAAGAAATTATAGTACACACTTGTTTTCTCAAAAATTTACAATGCATGATCTCAAAACACAGTGCTTCCTTGGTCATATATCACATTAATATAATCATTTCTTCTTTCAATTTTTCCTCATTCCTGAAACTTCACCTGCTACAAAGCAGAGATCTTCTTAATTTAGGAGATTCCAAAACAAGCTTTTGAGGAATTTCTGTGTATCACTGTCAGTTCTCTCTTTCATGATTTCATTTTCTGAATAATCTCATAGTTCATTACCTTGTTTCTCTCATAATTTTTCAATGTTTCCAATCTAAAGTGAAGTATTTCATTATTCTTGATTTATTAGGGTTTTATCTGTGTTTAATTATGATTAATTTCTAAAGCTTGTTTTTATGCTTTCACAAACTATTGACTAGCACACACATTTTTCATCATACTTTTCTTGGATTCACACCCTGCAATAATTCATGAATGACTCCTACTAGAGGTAGGTAATAATAGGATAAATCCATACTGTCATTAATGCACTATCCTTATATTTTCCAACCCTCAACCTTGTGCAGGCTGGTACTGTGCATATGGCAGTATAAACAAAGTATGATTTTTATGATGCATGAAGATTAAAGTGGAAAACACAAGTCAGTCACATGCAAAGGCCGCAAGTGGACCATTTGCCATTTTACTATAAAATATGGCCAAGAACCTTTACTTAGATCTATTTAAAATGATGAAATTCCTCCCATTTACTCCATACATGAATTCAACCCTATGACTGCATTATTATTATTAATTTGATTTCTAAATACCTGATTACATGTTTACATTTGATAAACCATCAGGAACCATTCCTGCATAATTTGCACAAACAACACAAAAATCACATCTGGAGAAATAAGGATGTATATATTTTTAAATCTATGGACCTCTTTAGTGACATTCTAAAACACATTTGAACAGAATAACTTATTTCTGACCTTTGGAAACGATCAACATGACCCTGATCTTGCAAACACTCAAACTTATCTGTTAACATTAAACAATCTTGAAGTCAATGAAAATGCTGATGTGCTTAAAGTTAAACGTGTGTAAGTGATTGAAGGATCAGGGCCTATATGTTTTATATAGATGGTCCTTTGTGTTAAGTCCTTTATTTTATAGCATTTCAGTTGATCAAACAAAGCTACTTTGTTACCAATAAAAGGAGCTTTTGTATTAACATAATAGAACATTGCTTTTCGCAACTTATTACAGAATGGTCATACCTGATTAAGGAAGAGTAGCAGAGCACTGAATAAGACATTTTCTTATAAATCTTAATAATTGATATCTATGCAGCCTAGAGTTAATTTTTCCTTGTGGCCTTACCTGTCAAGGGAGACATCTGCATTTTTGTTGTATTTTTTAACCTTATCAAACCATGCACTTCAAAATTTATGCCAGGGATTCCTAATGAGATGTTGCGCTTTTTACTTTTACATTGCTGCGATATTATTGGATGTCACCAAGTGGTGTAATTACAAATAAGGAGAATTTGTAAGCAGAGGTGAAAGTAAGCTGGTACGCCCCAGTATGGCATACCGGCAAGAGCCGGTGCACCATACCGGGGCTGCCCGGCTTCCCCAGGTGGCAATTAAAAGGGCCAGGGGCTCCCAGCAGCAGCTGGAGCCCCAGGCCCTTTAAATTGCTGCCAAAGCCCCACTGCTGGAGCCCAGGGGTAGTGGCAGCAGGGCTCTGGGCGTTATTTAAAGGGCCTGGGCTCCTGCTGCCTCTACTGCCCTGGGCCCTTTAAATAGCCCCTGGAGCCCCACCACCGCTACCCCAGGGCTCCAGGGGCTATTTAAAGGGCCAGGGCGGTAGAAGTAGGGGAGTCCTGGGTCCTTTAAATAGTCCCTGGAGCCCTGCTGCCAGAGTCCTGGGGTAGCAGCGGCAGCCAGGAGCTCTGGCAGTGCTTTAAAGGGCCTGGGACAGTATCAGCAGCTGAGCTCTGGGTCCTTTAAACTGCTGCCGGAGCCCCTGGCTGCCACTGCTACCCCGGCGGGGGAGAGAGAGGGCACTTACCGGTACAGGGCGGGCTGGCTCTGACCCCTCCCCATCCCCGCGCTTTCTGGGGGCCAGAGTCGGCCCCAACCCAGCCCCGTACCAGTAAGTCCCTAGTTCTACTTTCACCCCTGTTTGTAAGACTGATTAAATACAGAGGTAGTTAGATCTTGAACAAATGCTTGCTGTTAGTTGTATTTCAGCTTTTTTTAGAAAGCTGAGAGTATCACCAGAATACATTCTTTCTGCTTGAGGTTCTCTTGCAGGATTTGCATTTTAGATGCAGAGCTCTTACCTACTAGTTAAATCTATGCAAAACAAATATAAAATATTACACAATGTCAAAGACATACAGTTACAATTTCCACTTTGGTTCAAGTCAATAATGAAAGCTGCGATTCTCTAACTGTTCAGTGGTTTATGTCAAATAAACTGCAGCCTCAACATAGCTCCTATGAGAAGAGTGCTTACATCAAAACACACCATCAGAATTGTCTTTACATGACATTTTTGCTAGAATTTGCCATAGAAAACCTAAGATTGGTGACTAACTCAAACTACCTTCATACTGCTATGTGTGTGAGGTCTCTAAATCAGGTTTGAGGTACACCTGCAAGATGTTATGTGGAAACTTGAACTTATACTTGAAAGTGCTGTATCCATTCCATGCATAAAAAAGGACTTTGCACTCCAAAGTTTCAGCCAATTTCTCAAGTACCAAGTTCATTTAAAAAACAAAACAGAGTAGTGAAAAAAAGATTGCTTATGTTTTTTCCTCCTGAGATTATTACTCAACTCAAGCCATTCTGTGTATGTGTGTGTGTAGACAGTCTTGGAAACTATTTAGAGAACTGCACTATTATTGATAGGGTTTCATCATAATAAAGGAGCACAATGTCTGGGAACACACAGTTTTTCAAGATCTATCAATCTGCATTTCACAGATCCTAGCGAACACCCAGTCCTGGTCACACATTAGGACTACTGTGAGGAGGAGATAGATGTCTGTGCTCTGTTTCCCCTGGGGTGTGTGAAGTTTCTGGAGTATCAGCAGGGTGCAGCATTGGTTCCTCTCCTGGCAACTCTTCCCATTTCCTGGGCACTAAGGGTATGTCTACATCTACAATTTTGCAGCGCTGGTTGTTACAGCTGTATTAGTACAGCTGTATAGGGCCAGCGCTGCAGAGTGGCCACACTTACAGCAACCAGCGCTGCAAGTGGTGTTAGATGTGGCCACACTGCAGCGCTGTTGGGCGGCTTCAAGGGGGGTTCGGGGAACGCAAGAGCAAACCGCAGGGAAGGAGACCTGCTTGCACGGGGGTTCGGGGAACGCCAGAGCAAACCGGGGAAGGAGACCAGCTTCCCCGCGGTTTGCTCTCGCGTTCCCCGAACCCCCCTGCAAACCGCAGGGAAGGAGACCTGCTTGCTCGGGGCTTCGGGGAACACGAGAGCAAACTGGGGAAGGAGACCTGCTTGATTACCAGAGAGGCTTCCTCAGGTATGCTGGGATACCTGCTTATTCCACGGAGGTCAAGAAAAGCGCTGGTAAGTGTCTACACTTGATTACCAGCGCTGGATCACCAGCGCTGGATCCTCTACACCCAAGACAAAACGAGAGTACGGCCAGCGCTGCAAACAGGGAGTTGCAGCACTGGTGATGCCCTGCAGATGTGTACACCTCCTAAGTTGCAGCGCTGTAACCCCCTCACCAGCGCTGCAACTTTGTGATGTAGACAAGCCCTAACTCTCAGTTGAAATGGGGCTTCTCAGCCCACCAGCACTAGGCTGTAGTATCAGCCTGACACCTCAGTTATTTAAACACACCCCTTTCCCAGCACTATAGCATAAAGGTAAGACATTTCTGGTTTACAACTTAACCCTCACAGGGGCACACAGTACTTGTAAAACAATATACACACACATTCTTTGCACATTTTATGCTCTTTTATACTTTATATGTAAAGCACAGGAGAGTTCAGCTCCTACAAGACACTAAACACTTGTCCCTCATCCACTTTCCTCACCACTCCAGGGCATACTTGGGCTGGGGTCTGGGTCCTTTGGGTTGTCCAGATCCTTGCAGCCATTTGGGCTCAGGAAAGCAGGTATGGCCCCTATCCCATGAGGCTGCTACCTGCTGGGTGATCTCTCCCTCCTGGAGACCGTTAACCAGCTTCTGTGACTTTGCTCTTTCCTGCCCCATGCTTCCTCTACCAGTCTCTCTCCGTTCCATTATTAAGCCCCTCCAAGTCACTTGTTCTCTTTTGTTCTACTCCTGATAAAATTACCACAGTTCCTACTTTCCAATTTCCCCCTCCCTTTAAGCTAAAACTAGATTTTCGCAGTTTGAGTTGCTTCTTAGAATAACCTTTGTGAGATCTAAATATAATTGTTACCCTTAAGTATTTCCCCTTGATCCTGCCTGGTGTGTATCTGCTACAAGCCCTGTCAGCAATTCACATACATACAGGCACTCATAATGCAGTTGTTTTTCATAATTCGACTTAACAATATCAGTCAGAACTTACAAGATGCACAGATGTAGTCCCAACTCATTGCAACACGCACCACCCTCATCACTGCCAGTATCTGAGTGCTTATAATGAAGCCCACTCCTATAATTCCTCCTACCACTATTTGGAGGTCCCTGTTACAATTAGACATTCACTAAATGTACATCACACTGAGGTTAATTAAAGCTGCTCAAAGAGCTGTTAATCATTAATTTGTTTTCTGTAGTTGCTTACCCTGTAATTGCAATACAGAACATGCGGTATTTTGACTTTGCCCTGAGCCATCCCACCATTTTTTGGCATTTGCAGATCTTTTGTTGAGCTTCAGGGAACCTGTTTTATTATAAGTTAGAACGTCCGTCAAGCAGAATATTTTAGCATGTGTAGAGCTGTTCTGACTAGCTACAAGAACTCCTTTGACTGACATCAGCTGATCCATTTGAACAAATAGGCCATTCTTAGTACAGAGTTTGGTTCTGGAACTTCTTTTTCCTGCCAGTCCCACAGAGTCTTTGATTACCTTCAGGGCAGAGCAAGGCTCATTTCTTTCCTCAGCCACTTGCATGAGGGGCTTGGGAAAGGGTTGTTTGTTTTTTGGAGAAAGCTTTAGCCTCTTCACATTCAAATGGGAAAAAAAGTTGTAAATTTTGTAGGTGTGATCTAGTCATGGTCAGGAATATTTTTATAAATCTATGAATACATACATACATTGGGAGGCTTTCTTTGTAGTGTGGTACCAATCTCTTTGGCATGCAAGCAATGATAACACGTAGCCCTAAATTTTCCCTTTGTGTGGGTTCTTCCTAAGGAGAATGTGATTGTGAGCTAGAATTTTAATAAAGTGAGAACAAGGTCACAATTTCCTCACATAATAGCTGAGTTCACTATGGCTCTGCTCTCCATGGTTAAATCTAGCTTAATAGTATTTGTTGGTCATCAAGTTCTATTCTAAAAACTTAGCACTAGACACCCTGAGGTACCCTTATCTCTTCTAATTTATCCAAAATTCAGCTACATTCGAATCAGAGTTAGAAGAGACGGCACATTAAATGTTTCTTTATAGAATTCAGAAAGTCTATTGGCACAAAATTGAATTAACTTTGGCTAAACATAAGTAAAATACTATATGGCATACTCTATGAGCATGGGGATACAACGTTATTTAATAAATCTTTTAGCAGCACTTTTGATTTTTTTAAAAAGTGCTGTACCCTAGAGGAATTTTCATTTTATGTTTCCAAAGGAGGTCAATTTATTAAACTTTAGTGTATACAGATTAAGTAAGGACTTTCCAAAAATTCTCAAACTTATCTACTCAGCTGAATACATTCTCAGACTCTGTACTTGGGGTAATAGCAGTAGTGTTTTAGATCCTTGGGTAGATGGATGTAATAGTCCTATAAATCCCAGATATTCAGCATCTTCAAAGACTATAAAATATTTATGAAAGGTTATAGTTCTAGAGAAATCTTGTGGTTATATAACCCTAAATAAAGAAATTAATAGTGCAGATATAAAACATAAGTTCTACTTTTCAAACAAAAGTATCTTATAAGGAGAAAAAAGTGATTAGTTTGTGCAGCGTCTGTATGAAGACTGAGGCAGATAATTTGCCATGAAAGGTGATGAGGAACAGGGCAGCTTTGCTCCCATTAAAACAGAAAAAAAACGTCCTTAAAGAGAAATAACTGTATGTTTCTTTCAGCAGTGTTTAAACACATCACAGTCTGAGTTTGTAGAGGTTTGTTTGTTTTTTAAATAGACATTGGATATACTGAATAATTTTTAAGTTCTTCCTTTAAATGACTCTTTGGTTTGCTTTGTTAAGTTGTATTTTGTTCTGTTTCTTGGCTATACTCTTTCTTCCTCCATTTAAAAAAGAAAAGAAAAGAAAAGAACAAAAAAAAAAGAAAAAAAAGTTCATTAATACCCTTATATTCTAAACTCTTCTACTTTGCCAACTCAGAACAATTCAGAAACAGGAAAAAAAAACTTAAAAGTGCATATAGATGAAAATACAGGAAAAGAAAAATAGAAGCACTTAGAGGCAAAGTGAAAGATCCAAACAGTCTTTTTTTCCATGATAACTTATTTTAATGAAAAACACAGAAATTTTAAAAGGAGCATTATTTAACTTTAAGGCCTTAAGACTTTTTGCACTTAGTGATACATCCTTACAGATTTTCTATTAGGATATAAAATGTACAATCACTAATTTGGAGATATCAGACCAAGTTCTGCTCTCATTTATATGGACTTAAATCCAGAGAAACTCCATTGAAGTCAGTCACTTAGAATTTAAACCAGAGTAACAGAGCAGAATATGGTTCATCTACTATACCTGATATAATAAGGCTGTGATTGTACTGGAGAAAAAAATACTATAATATAGATTTAAAGACGTGTAAAACAAAGGGAGAAAAATGGGAATTGATAGCTTCTGGGCATGCCTAAAATTGAGTCAAGATGACTGACTTTTTAATTCCCAACACCTAGATACTTAACATGCTGGGCCTCCTTTTATTTAACTCCTTCTCTCTGGTTTTGGCTTATCTAGTCAATTGGCAATTTTCAAGTATATGTTAATTGCTCCTTTTTCACTAATTCTAAACCAAATGGTTGTCACTGAAAGACAGCTTCGCCCTTGACTCAGATTCTTCACATGTTCTTCTTTTTCTGACTATTTGTAAATATTGCAATAATTTTCTGTCAAAGAAGAAGTGGCATGATTGTGGTTTACATGACAAATGAAACATAAACCAGTTTTTGACTGGAGGGAGAAGGCAAAGGTATCCTGTAATCATATGCCACTATTGCGATCCCTCTTCTTTATCAAAAATGAAGAATATTAAGAATAGGTTTATTTTGTTTTTAATCTTTCATTTGTAATTTGAGAAATAATTTTGATAAAGTCAAGATATTTCAGTTTGAAAATTACCTGTTGATCACTGGAACTAGCATCCCCTCTACTCTGATGACATTTCATACCCCAAAACAGAATGCTGTGAAATGCATGGGGCAGAGCAATAGACCTTGCACACCTTCATAATGGATGTGTCCATCCCAAATATTAAATTATGTATCCTCATAATAGCATCACTACAGTTGTCCCGGCCATGCAAGAAGACAGACAAGATGCAAGAAAAATGGTTTAATTAGCCTGCAACTTATTACCTCATCTTGGAAATATCCAGCAGTAAGTCATACAGAGTAGTTCACCCTTCTTCCTCACTAGTTTCCACCTATTTGAGGGCTGCCATCAGCCTCAGGACCCCCTATGGAAGTAATACCTGCACTGGACACCTGTCACATGGAGCCACCAGCAATTTGGTTGCCTCCCCTAACAGAAGTCAGGTTCCCAGATAATGAACAATTCTCTCCCTAACATTGGCCAAAAATATATCTACTTCCTAGTCAGAGAGGTGTACCCCATCATCCCTGAATAATTCAGTTACCCAGTATGATTATTTTTTAAATGACATGTACCCATTCCAAATGTCAGACTATGTAGCCTCATAATAGCAATACTGCAGTTCTGACTGAAAAAGCTCTTTCACTTTATAAATCTGAACTTACAAATTTTCAATGAAGTTAGTCTACATACTAATATTTCCCAATCTTGTTTTCAGCCAAGAGGTGATTGGAAACATCTACTGAATCATTGTTTTAGTTAGTCAAGTATGAAAAAGCAGAGATTTTCAGACATTAAGAAAGGTATTTCTCACATATTTTTGCACTCCAATCATTCAGATGGAGTTTTGTCTTCAAACTTGGACTGTAATTATAGGCAAGAAGCTACATTAATATAACATTATGTTTGAGATTGTACATGCACCTAATTTAGGCAATTTAAAATGATAATTGCTGAGGACACTATAAGCTACATATCTGTTAAATCATGAAAGTTAACATCATTTGCAGAATTACACAGTATTATTTGCAAGATGGTGTTAATGCAGCATTACATGAGAGATCGATATGTACCCAAGTCCGGAAATTCAAAGTTATGCCCAACAAATGAGATTTTCAAAAGTACCTAAGGGAGTTAGGAGCACAAGTCCCATCTCAAACATAATATGGTTATCATACCATTTCATCAACACCATTTTTTGCATTTACTGCAATTTGTTTGGGGGCAAGTTGATGCAAATTCCCAAATAACTGAGTTTATCTAGGTCCCTTCCACCACTGGAAAAGGAACAATACATTCTGTGTCCCCAGGGGCTAATATGACTCTGATTATTACAGGACAAACTGCACCTCAGCCCTCTTTCTTGACTCTCTGGGTATGTCTACACAGCAAAGAAAAAACTGCAGCTGGCCCATGCCAACCGGCTTGGGCTGCAGGGCTGTTTCATTGCTGTGTAGACTTCCAGAATTTGGCTCACACTCTAGGACCCTGCAAGGTGGGAGGGTCCCAGAGCTCAGGCTCCAGCTCGAGCTTGGAAGTCTGCACACCAATGAAACTTCCCCACAGCCCAAGCCAGCTGGCCCAGGCTAGCCACGGGGGTTTAGCTGCTGTGTAAACGTACTCTCTGAGTGCTCCCACCTAAAGTGTTCAGCCTCTGGCTTTTACCTGTCCCACGGTGGAATCTCATGATTCCTCCACTTGGACTGAACTCAGGTACACCACCCTGTGTATACCAAATGCTTATCACCCTACAGATCCAACTAGGTTTGGAGTACCTGTGATTCCTCCCTTTGGGACCTGTGAGCAGCGATATCAGGGCTAGTAACCTCCTTAAAACAGAGAAGTTTTATATAGCAGTTGGAAGAAAGCATTAATGAAATATGGATTATATGCATATTAAAGCCATGTCTACACTACAGGTGCTAAAGCAGCATAGCTACAGTGCCTTAGGTATGCTGCTGTAAGCCCATAGTATAGACTCAGACTACACTGATGGAAAGTCCACCTCTCTGCACAATGGTTGCTAAGTCAACACATGTTCTTCCATTTACCTAGCTGTCATTACACAGAGGATGAGGTCAGCATAGCTATGGCACTCAAGGTGTGTGTATTTTTCACATCCCTGAGCACCACAGCAATCTCAAAGTAAATTTTAAGTATAGACCAGGCCCTAGTCTTCTCTAATCATATGCTATAGGAATGGAAATGAACCAATTTACTGCTGGCAAACCCAGATGATACTGTGGGTCTGTGGTCTCTCAAGCTTTGTTTTCACAACTAAAAAGGTGGAACTTTTTATAGCAAGGTAACTAACATGTAATAGTTATCTCACTGTAAAATCCTAATGGAAACCAGCTCCCTGACATCTTTACCATGAGATAGCTAGGCAAGATCAACACTCTCTCTCTCTCTCCACCACCACCCATGAAGTTGTTTTTGCCTAGTTTGCCCTATGGTAAAAGTATATTGCCCAGTTTCCAATAGGATTTTACAGCAGCATAGCTAGGTGTGTGAGTATCCCATGGTAGAAACACCCTTTTTGGTAGCAAAGACAAAGCTTTACTCTGATTATTTCTGACCTACACTGTTCAAACTGGTTTCAGTGCTCCTCAGAAGAGACAGTAGATCCATTAAGGCTACATGCTCTAGCATTGTCCCTTAATGACCTTTAAGTATAAGCTATTAGAAAGTGCCACTTCCTTCTTGCTGTTCCTCTGCTATGGACAGACTGACCCTTGGGGAAAATATCTACTTCCATATATGGGACAATCACAGCATGCTAGTGACAGATCCAGATACAATATCATTACAAAGCATGCACAAGTTTGTCATGGGCTCTATAGGTTTTTGCTCCCAGGACTTAATGACACCTGCAGTGTCACAAACTCCTTTCAGTAATTGCTTTTGATGCTATGGGTCTGGAAAGAAACCAATACAATACAGACTTAAGAAAGGCACTTGGATATTAAATCTATGTCCTGGGAGACATCAGACAGATTAATTCTAAATAACAGAACTATAATTTGTAATGAAACAATGGATTAACAAGATTCAGACATATATGGCAACACCACAATCATTATGGGGAGAATATGGCTTTCTATTTCTCTGTAAGATGATTTGAAAGGGGATATGCAATTGTTTGTCAGTTCTGTGGCCCACATCTTCTGCTACAGAACAGCCATTTTCTTCTTCTACTGAGAGAAATTTTGATCCACACCTGTGCCCTCCATCACACACTTACTGCTGGTGTAGCCGGCAATGCCATACCTGCGTAACCCTCTCCTCCTGAGCTGTGCTGTGTGGTCCTTGACTCTAGTTACACTTGTTGCTTAGTCATGCTTTAAAATGTCTTACTCGATTAATTATTCCTTCAGGACAGAAATGCCTCATTGACTCATTCTCTCTTCAAGAAAGAAAGCAACAATTTTAATAACAACCTTGGGTTTATCTCATACTGGCTGCCAGTAAGAGCCATAACTTACACTGATTTTCCAGGCATAAATTAGGGCAGTTTATCAGGGATACGATTTGAAAGGAAAATTATCCAAAGTCAGATTCACACACACACACACACACACAGAGAGTAGCAAAATTCTACAACAAGCAACAGAGATACCTCATCCTTTAGCCCAGATGAGAATATCAATCACTTTATGCTGGAGATTTAGACGAGGCATCGGTGTTAGACTCTTCAGCTCAGGAAACAGAAACCCTTCTTGGAAAAGCCCAATCAAACCAGACAAGTGTGATGATTCTGGCATTGATAGCTGCCCAGTTCTTACCCGCTGTCAAGCTGTCTGGAGTGGTTCACAAATATGAGTACTGACCTCAGGGCAGACTGTGAAGAAGCAGGGCACAAACTCCAAATGGGTTGCCAGTTCTACAATTAGATTTCACCAACCAAATATCAAGTGTGAACTTCTCAAATGCTATTAACATGGAGTCAGACAGTCCCCTTGGGTACTCTGCTCTACCTGGCCACCTAGGCAAACTTGCCTTTGTGATAAATGGTCCCTTAAACCAAAAATTACAATAATATTCGGTAAAAGCAGCAAGGAGTCCTGTGGCACCTTATAGACTAACAGAAGTTTTGGAGCATTAGCTTTCGTGAGTGAATACCCACTTCGTCAGATGCATGCTCCAAAACTTCTGTTAGTCTATAAGGTGCCACAGGACTCTTTGCTACTTTTACAGATCCAGACTAACACGGCTACCCCTCTGATCCTTAATAATATTCAGGTTATTCCCAGTCCCAAAGGACCAGTCACCCTCATCAAAGAGAACGATTTCTCATCAAAGAGAACATTTGTAGCCAATCCTATAATAAACTATCTAAGGATTTATTAACTAATAAAAGAAATAAAAGTTATTTACAGGGTTAAAGCAGGTAAAATATACACACAAATGTGTTGCAGTCTTAGGTTACAAAAGGTAATAGAAGTTGCTGTAATATGCAAGCTCTATAAGTCCTCTACGGCTAACTCAGGCCAATCCATTGGAGATCCCTTGCTTATACGTCGAAACCTTGCCTCTCAGAGTTCAAGCAGTTTCTTATTGTCAGGGATTTTTATTCCCTTCCCCCAGAGTACAGGCTGATGGGACAAATCTACCTGCACATCTCTCCTTCATGGGTGTGAAGCAAGAATCAACAGTCTTTTCTTCTCTAATGTTCCACAGTGGTTTTTCTGGTGTCAATGGGCCTTCCTTTGCTGGGCAGGAGATGACACCTCTTATGGAAACCTATTATTCACACTTGGTAATGCTTCTCTCCTGACTCTGATGGTTCACAGTTTCAGAGCAAACACTTAAATACTACATTGTAACACAGGATACAGTTATTATATGTGAGATTAATGCATGCAGCAACTCACAATCATTTCATTGGGTCTAAATGCTAAACATGTTTATGGCTAATACCTATTTTAACAATACAGTAACTCCCCACTTAACGTCCTCTTGCTTAATGTTGTTTTGATGTTATGTCCCTGTTCCATTACAGAACATGCTTGTTTAAAGTTGCGCAATGCTCCATTATAACGTTATTTGGCTGCCTTCTTTGTCCACGACTGGCAGCACCTCTATCAGTTCCCTTATGCCTCTCCCCCCAGCACCTCCCCCCGGCTGGTGGACCCTGCGGATCAGCGTCTTCCCCCTGCTCCTCCCTGCCTCTTGCCCACAGCAATCAGCTGTCTTGTGGTGTTCAGGAGGGAGAGGGGAGGAGCAAGGATGCAGCGCAAACAAGCTGATTGCTGCTGGCAGGAGGCGAGGGGAGCAGGGGGAAGGTGCTGATCTGCCTGCAAGGTACTGTGGGGGAGGGCATAGAGGAGCTGACAGGAGGGCTGCCAGCCTGTTTAATACCTGTATTAAATTGCTTGCTTAAAATTGCTTAAAACTTATACCTGTATTAAATTGCCTGTTTAAAATTGTTTAAAATGTATATAATGCCTTTTGTCTGGCAAAAAAAATTTTCCCTGGAACCTAACCCCACTCGTTATATTAATTCTTATGGGGAAATTGGATTTCCTTAACATTGTTTCACTTAAAGTCACTTTTTTCAGGAACATAACTACAAACATTAAGTGAGGAGTTACTGTACTAACACACAAGTGAGCCAGACTGGTTTCCAGCTATGCATTTGTCAGTGTTCAGTGAAGGCTAGGGGCCTTGGCATGAGCTGGGACCTGGTCAGCCAACATCACACCCACCACACTATGAAACAAGTAAACAAATAGAAGAGGCTGAACTTTTTATAAGCTCACAAAGATGGCCTCCTGTTCTAGCTTTCCAGGTGCTCCTCTTTCACAAGCTAGTTCAGAACCGAAAGTTTCCACAGTTGTCATAGCTACCATGACCAGATAGCAAAACCTAATTTCCTGCTGACAGGTACAAGATGGGAGCCTGAGCCTATTACTGATGTTCACTGCACAGTTTTAAAAGTTTTATTAGAATACTAAGTTATCAAAGTTGGCATGACATTTTGTAAAATCCTGCCATGTTTGCATTATACATGGGCTATTGTGAGTCATTCCTTCCTACTTACTGCAAAATTTGATGCAGCATATCCTGTAGAGAATTTTTCTTTTAATTATTTCTGACTGAATAATTCCTTTTAGTGAATGATTTCTATGCTGATTAAATTGGAAGGATTAAAATTAAGTCAAGCTATACCTTTGAACATGAATCTAAAACAATTACTATGCAAACTCACAAGTGACACACTGCTGTAGAGGATTTAGGACATACGTTATGCTCTGTCATTCAAAGAAGGTTTAGGGACTCTGAGATAATTTATTTTAAATTGGGAAGGTATTTGGCAAAGATGTTGCTACTGATTACATGTGTAACCATGCTGAGTTTAAAGAAGCACTGTGAAAAACATTCACCTAAAAACTTTAAACCATTTAAAACTCATCTAGCTTTCAAGTCTCATTACAAACTCAAAACTTAGATCAGGTTTATCAAAGTGCTTACTAACAGTCAGAAAACCTTTGAGTGAACTCAGGCCTAGTTTCAAGCAAACAAATATGTACTACTGTTATGACACTATTTTAATTATAGGCCATATGTTTATGGCCTTATTCAATTTGTATTCAACCTTTATGCAGGAAAGCTAATATTGTTAACAGTGAGAGTTCTCTTGAATAGAGAATTGGTAAACAATAATGCTTTGATCAAGAGCCCATTGAAGTCAATGGAAAAAGATGGACTTACAATGATCTTTGGATCAAACTTTAAGGAAGAACCACAGAGTTTAACCCTATATGATTAATGAATTGCCTCTTAAATTAGTGAGTAATGTACACAGAAGAATTATTTTGTCTACACAGTTTGGCATGTAACACTTCCTACAGTATATATCTTCATTAAAGATGGGAATTTTTCTTAAGGAAATAAGTGGGTACACCCATCAATAGGAAAAGGTGAATCTAAAAGTTTGGGGATTACATTCAGATAAGTGCCAAAGCTTATTCAAAACTTAAAAAAAATACCTAAACCTCCTGGGTCTACAAAGCTGAACTGGAAATCTCAGAAATGTTCTTTCACTGGATTTCTACTACTTCCAGCCCCACTGGAAGAATAAATAGAAGAACTTTTTGTTATTTAATTTTGGAACTTCTGCTTCTGTTTTGAAATTGAAGCCAGAGACCAAACTGAGCCCTCAGTTACACTCATGCAATGTCAAATGATGCTAGGGCAAAATATGGCCCCAGGAATAGTGAGGTGCCTAAAAAGAAAAAATAATAAAAGTTATCCAAACTTATTGTTTTGGGATAGAGTCCCTACTGGTTGGTGGTCTCATTCTACTGCATTGCTATCCATCAATTTCCCTTATTTTTTTAAGTCATGTAGTTAAACTTCATCCATCATCAGTCAGTGTTCTTCTGGGTATTACTTTAGAATTCTAGATTAAAGTTGGCAAAAGCATAACAACCCTTGAAATTCATCTAATGATAAAATTAATCTTAATACTTTCTTTTCTCCATTGCTATCTATTTATCAATTTTATTTCTATTTCTGTTTTAGTGCCTTGCTTTTTTTTTTTTGTTTTCTTACAGTTTACTCTCCGCTATGTTTCCATTGACTTCTTGTAGTCTGGAGGGTTTTAAAAAGAAATTATTGGGAAAATGACAGCAAATTATTTTTGCAAATGTAACACACAACAGAAGAGATTACAAAGTTGTCCTTCCTCATGTATCATTTCTGCTTTATGGTATATGAACTTAGATATTGTTGGCATGGAGGCTTCATGTCTACTGTTTTTAAATAAGATGCAAATGCAGAAGTTAAGTATATGACCTGAGTTATCTTTTCACTGTTATTGATTTTTCCCAAGCTATCAATAGATATGTAATACACAAAGCAGAAAGAAGAAAGGATAAATGTATCTTTAATAACTGTTTTGCCATGGTTTGTCAACAGGGGGAAAATGAGGTAAGAACATGTTGCCCCATGCCCTCCACCCCTCAGCAGGGGACCATGTTATTCACATTCCTACCAATTCACATTTCTTTGGTCTTTCAGTTTCTCACCTGCATTTGTCTGATGCAGCCCTTTTCAAACACTTTTCTCTGTGTCCCGTCTGACCAAGACCACAAGTGGAGGATTAGGCTCATCAGTACTTCCCTCTAAAGTTGGAGGGAGTCTTGTCTCTTTGGATTAGTCTGCATGAAATTCAGCAGTAAGTTTCTTAAAAGTCAGATTAAGAACAGAGATGACCTGAATATTTTGTAAAATCCAGTAGAGTAGGTTCATTCCCATTAGGTTAGTTGCAGAGAAAAGCAAAGAAAATCTTACCTCCCCTGAGGTCAAGTCTCTTTCTGACCATCCCCTATTCAACCTGACAACTTCTCCATATGGTCCTTAGAGCTGATCTAAACCTGGAATTTCTGTTTTGTGGGAAATTTTGACATTTCAGAACTGTCTTTCATTCCAAATCTGAACAAAACCAAATATTTTTTACATTTCCTGTGAAAACAGAAATTCTGGCAAAAACCAATTTCAAAATTTTTTGCTTCAAATTTTTAAATTCCATTACAGAATTCAAAAAAATGTATTTTATGGTTTTATTCATTTTTATATTTTATTTATCTTTATATTTTTTCATAACATGTCAATAGCAGTGCATACCATGCACTACTATTACTGACATGTTATGACATGACAATATAATAGTCAACGTTTTATTTTTAAATTCATTCATGGCTGATGCTACTTAGTACTGATTGAGTCTTCTAATCTTTTCTATTTCATAGTGCCTCCTGTTTGTGATGTGTCAAAATGTTTCTTTACATGACAAACATGAGACACTTAGATCTACAAAAGGAGCTTTTACTGGTGTAGCTTATTCCATACCTGAGCAAAACAAGCTATACTGATAAAAACTCAGTTTTCCAATGTAACTACGTCAATGCCGGGGGCTTTTGCAACCTGCATAGCTATGTTGGCCAGGAATCACATCTTTCACACCCCCGACTGACATAATTGTGTTGGCAGAAGTCTATAGCATAGGCATGGTCCCAGTCTACATTGTCTGCTGCTCCCAGCATATAAAATACAGGGATTTAAAAATCAACAATTCCTTTACACTCACACCCACTTACCCATGCGTAATTTACCTTATTCCTTCCCTGTCCACTGATCTTTACATATCGCCTCTGAACCTAGCCCTCTGAATCTGAGAGTCTCAACTGATGTAATTTACAAGCCACAGAGTTACAAGAGGATGGAAACTGAAGTATGGGGTGACTCCATTAATTTACATCTAATTCCATCTGTGGATAGAAGTGTTTTGCCGTTAGCCTCCTCTCTTCTGGCTTCTTGACATATAAATTACACAGGTTTAGGATTGCTGAGTGGGCCAAATTCAGATGCTATTTGCACAAGAAATATAAAATTATATTTGGTAAATGAGTGTGAATAAGATTGTAGTTTACACATTAAGCGTGCTAGAAGCAGATGCACGATACACTAACTCAGACTCACCTCTGATTTTGTCATCATGAAGGTAGAGTAAGGATAACACTGTTCACTTAAATAGGATTTTTGTTCTCAGTTTGCATGTGCTGAATAAATTTCAGTCATTTAGTGGAATATGAGAGTTTTTACTATATCAATAACTTCAATCCTAGTACTGACACAGAGCTAGTGTGAAGGGAATGATACATTGTCATTACTCTTTGTTCCACTAGCAAGGTTCAGAATACAAGTATATAGTTTCAACTGCAGTGTTCATAAGCTCCTAGCAGCCCCTTAACAAGAAAGGGTAATGTATTAAAATACCATGCATTTTGCTTTAGGTTTCCCCACCACTTAAATGGTGGGAAATTTTAAATGCAGATTCTTTAAAATCAACAAACTTAACTTGATACTCTTTCCAATGCAGATATGTTCCCAGCAATGGCTGTACACAAGAATTCCCCATGGTCTTTCTGTCATTGATAATGTCCGTGTTCTGCTATTTTATTTTGGAGGAAAACTGCCCTTCAGCTTGCCTGAAGACATTAAATAAATGGAAAAGAAGTTGCAATATTATGTTCTGACAATTCTTTGAGGACTTTTTTTCGTATTTACTCACTCTTTATTTAAAGAAGTACAGAGACATAAAAACGTCTGTTCATTTTCCCTTCTTTTGAGGAAGGTGTCAATTGTAGACAAGAAGTCTCATTCACTGTGACCTTTAGATAGCAAGATCTGAATCTAAATTCACCACCTTTTGCTACGAGAATGACAATGCTACAAATAAGATTATGAAAAAGGATATATAGGAACAGCGGAAAGCTAAGAAAAGGGTTATAAAGGAAAGTACCAACTCTGTGCATAAATACCTAAGAACAATAAATTTAGGAAAACAAATGAGTGTCAAATTACTCTCTATTTAAATGTTATGCTCAGATACCTACAAAAATGTATGTCATGTATTCATAATATTATCATAGATGGCCAAAGAAAAAAGTACAGAATAGACTTTTTATACATCATACATGAAATACACATCCTTTTTGCTCAGATTCTCTGACTAAAATTTACCCCTGGGTTAGCATAAGGGTTATGCACCATTAAAGTGTAAGTGTAGGATCTACTCCAGTGCACAAAGTATGCAGAAAGTATACATTACATACCTATTATCTGACAGGGGCAGTCGCCATTCCAAAATAGCTAAGTACACATACGTGTGCCCAGAATACCTTATATAGCAGGAAAAAAAATTGGGGAAAAAGTGCACAGTTAAACATTATTTCTGTAAGACAGTGTTGTTTCATATCATTTATCATCAGCAGGTAGACCACAATCAGTTGTGACTCTGTTAGATCTTAAAAGACAAAAGTCAAGGTGCTACAATAAATGGTGATGAAGTTTTAGTAAATGATATTCTTCCCTCTGAATTGATATTGATGCAGTATCTGAACATGGTGTTATGGTATTCTGTTCTGCAGGAGGTCCTGTCTTCTGAACAAGGTCCTGAGCACTTGGATTTATTGGAGTTCTCAGAACACTTTTTTTAAGAGCAGGAGCCTTAGCATTAGTGTTCTGGCCAAATTCCAATCTGGATAATTTAATTCTACTTCCTAGGGGGTAAGGGATGCATCTACTCTACACTTTTAGCACCCACACCTCAACCCTGACATGTTATCACAGTGATTAAAATGTTCTGGGTCACTTTTGTTTTCTGGAACTTTCCCAATATCAACATTGTCAACAGAGAAACTTTGTCTGTGGAACCTCCTCAGTCTGCCAAGGGCTACATTCATCTGGTTACTCAGGCACCTCATGGATTGCTACTATGCCAAGGTGTGAGTCCTTTGTATAGTGGAATGGATGGTTTTTCAAATATGTTGTGAGAAACACTGTTGCCATGGAAGTAGGTACCATCAAATGCTTAAATAAATACAGACGCATAGTTTGTACATTTTACAAAGGCCTTTGTGGTCCTTCGGATGAAAGGGGTTACATAAGAGAGTTATTTACTAGTAGCATATTAAAGCTCACTGTAGGAAGTATATACCCTATTTTGATCAGCCCAGCAGTTTAAGTCAAGAGTCTGTAAGACATTCTCAGCATGTTACTATGAAATATATTTGAATGTAATTTTTAATGCAATTATCTTGAAAATATTTTCAAATCCATTCCACAGTTTATTCATCCTAAGAAGTGTTTTTATACTTTAATAGTTTCCGGATGATAGGCTGTTGTCCCTTGCTGTCTAATAGTATATCCTTTGTATAGCACTTTGAGATATATGGATGGAAAACATTATATAAAACTAGGTATTCATTATTATACTTACTGAATTGTTTCAGAGCAAGATGTGAAAAAGGACACAACAAATTTAAAATAAAAGAGGAATAGCCTTCACATTTATCTAAAAATAGATTACAGAGTCTATGTCAGTATGGACCAGAAGTCAATACAATCAGAGTTGATGGGTAGGGCTACGATTTAGTCATGGGTATTTTTTGTAAAAGTCATGGACAGGTCATGGGCAATAAACAAAAATTCATACCTGTGACCTGTCCATGACTTTTACTATATACCCCTGACTAAAGCGTATCTGGGAGGGACGCTGCTCTGGAGGGCCAGGAGAGCCCCTTCTCTGGGGCAGGGAGGCCAGCGGCACCAGCTACCAGAGGCCACCGAGCAGTGCGTTGCTCCTGCCTCCCCCAATACCACTGCTTGGGCAGTCCTGGGGCTAGCCACACCAGCTGCTGCTCAGTCGGTCCCAGGGCCATCTGCACCAGCCGCTGCTTGGGCAGTCCCTGGGGCCAGCAGTCTGGGACCACTCCAGCAGCAGCCAGTGTGGCTGCCCCCATGGCTGCCCAACCAACTGGCCCTGCCACTGCAGAAATCACAAAGGTTGTGGAAGTCACTGAATCCATGACTTCCGCGATCTCCATGACAGACATGGAGCCCTACTGATGGGCAGCCTATAAGAGAATAGGCTGGCCTTGTGATTTCAAAAATGTTGATCATTTCTAAAAACAATACATATCATATGTGAAATTAGTGGGCCATATCACAGAAATTAGCATCATAGTTTGTGCAAACTGATCGTTTGGTTTAGTTTTGACACAGAGATCAAAGACTTAATAAGCAGGGAGATTGAAGAACCCTCTCAAATCTGGAGGTAGTCCCTATAAGTTTGTAAAGTATTGGTTTGTGACAGATTTTAATTACCAATCTTCCTGAGCCACAGATGATCAGGCTGGGCCACAGGATCTTTTCAGGGAGGAGATGACGAAGCATACCAAGGGTCTGAGTTTTAAAGCTTTATTAATAAAACAATAAAATAATAGTGGAGAGTGCTGGAAATGCTTCCATGTCATACAAAGGAAGAAAGAAAAACATTAGTGCCCCAAGCCCTAACCCAGTCTGATACTCACATATGTCTGACCCAAAGCTGGCCAGGCCTGTGTGTAACATGAGAAAAAGAAGGGGGAAGGATGGACGGGAGTGCTGTCCTGGGCCCAGGCCATCCAAGAATCTGCTATGCTCTCCGAATTGGTCCAGCTCTCAGCAGGGTTTTAAGTCCTGGCTCCTCGGGGGTGTGGGGGTGCTCTGTTTGGGGACCTCTGGTCCTGGTACCCCCTGTGCCAGTCTAAACCAGCCTTCCATGGTTTTTTCAGCTTTCCCAAAACACACTGGCTAGACTCTGTTGTCCTCTTTGTTTTCCTCTGTGTTGGCCTTCTCTTGCCTCTCTTTTTACGGGCTGGCTAGGCAGGTCTGTGTCTGTTCAGCTGAATCTTCCTTTCTCACGGCTGGTCTGTGGATTCCAGACTCCTGCTCTTTCTTGGCCGGCAGCCGAGAGTCAGATGTGTGCTGTGACCTTGAGCTGGCTGGAGTTAGCGTCTTATCTTCAGGCTCTGCTTGCTAGCTGCAGTGTTGAGTTAACCCGTTCTCTGCTTTCTTCTTTCTTCCCCCCTCTCTTGGTCTCTAGTACCCCGTAAAGGAAACTTCCACTCCCCACTCACACACTTTTGACCCTCCCCAAAATGCTTTGTGATGCCTGCCACAGCGTTACCAACATACAGAGCTGATCTGCCTTCCCAGGGGACTTCCTAAGGGGAGGGGGCCATTGGGTTGTGACATTCCCCCCCTTGACCCCAAATCAACATTTTGTTGGGAGGGGTCACCACTCAGGTTTCCATCCTCTCCCGGTATAGTGGAAAGGATTACTGTTGGCCTTCTACATAAACGGCAATATAGCATACATAAAATTATTAGGACAGCAACAACTGCATACACTAGCCAATAATAACTTCTGGCTTCGTTAATCACATAGCATAACACATCCCCCTGTTGGTATAGATGCCCCAGTCAAATGGCGGTGGCAAAGGCAGCTTTCTCCAGGTTAAAGGTGTGTTTTAACACCGTGGAGGAGGAGGCATCTGTCTAGTGAGCTCACCTCATATAACACAATGGCCTAATCTTTACTTAATTGATTAGCAATGTATAGTAGATGCATAAGTAATGTATAACCAATATACATGCAGATTTTGTATGCCTGTGTAATCAAGAGTGGTTATGACCTCTGTATAATCTTTCAGAGATGGAAAAGTACAAACAAAGCGTGGAAGTAGAGCAAGAACTGACAGGGATTTCAATGCATAACAGCCTCTGTTAGCAAAAGTCAGGCGCTGGCTATAACTCTAATAATGCGAGATTTGTAGAAGCGAGGATTGTGTGAGGCAAATGGGATAGAACTGTGTGAGAAGTTGTTGCGACCTTGTGTCGATAATGAGGAATGTAGACTGGCATCTCAATAAAAGTAAGAAAAATAAGATATCAAGATGGCCTATGTATAAAGAAAATGCAGCTGTTGCTCATTATTGTAAGTAAAAAAAACTATAAATGCTTGCTTTAATTGTTTACTTGTAGAGACACTTGCCTAGGGGAGGGAGAACCTGTATCCTAGCGCACTCCCTCCATCTATACAATTGTAAAAAGAAAATAAAGTATCAAACTCTGCTGCACCCAACCAAAAAGTGAGAACTACTTTTTTCTCCAACAAAAGGTTTCTAGCAACGATATCATCACCTGAAAATCCTGTTACTGAGTTTGTGGAGCGCTGAGGCAAAACAAGACAAGTTTCTTTCAGATAAATAGGACAGATGCACTTTTGGATCCTTAGTTTTGTTATTGCTAAAAAGTATAAGTCTACAACCCAGGGCTCTAAATCACTGATACTTCTTCAGCATCATCAGGGGAGATGGATGAAGTAGCTTCTCACTAAACCTGGAAGGTCAGACCTACTGGAAGTCCTATGGGAGTACCTAAGCCCTGCTGCCACCTGATTGGTTCACACCATTATTTAAGCCAGGAAGTGAGCCAGATGAGTTGTCTTAGCAACTGTGCAGACTTCTGGCTGCTGCCACATTGAGCCATGCTCTTGCCTGCCTTCTACAATCCTAATCCAACCCTTTCCAGATTCCTGACCTGCTCCTCACTCCTAGCTGCCACCTTGCTCCTGCTCTGTGCCTGATTCTTGCCCTTCTCCAGTTCCTACCCTTTCACCTTGCTCCTAATCCATAGCTCAGACTTCTAGCTCTGGCTTAGCCCTTGGCTCTGGCATTTGGTATCTGACCCCAGCTCCAATCCTCATATTTGATTCCTGGTCCTGACTCTGGCTCTACCCCTGGCTCTAGTATTGGAATTTGATTCCGGGTCTGACTCCCGCATCTGTTCCCTAACCTGGACAGCTGCTCTGCCCACTAGGCAAGACTGCCTACATCCTGGTTCCTAAGGAAAAATAGAAAAACATGTAATAGTGTAATCTGGAATAGCATATGTGGTAATAAATATTGCCAAATAGGGAAGGATAGATGGGTATAGTGAATGAGAAGAAAGGGTATTCATAAAAGATAATATGTAATATTGTGTATAAAAGTCCCTAAAGTCTATCTCTCTGTGAAAATAGCTAGTTCAGTAGCCTGCTACATCACTAAGGTATAACATTCTTCACCTATGCCAATAAAGTCTGGAGAATGGATCCAAGAACCATATGTTAGCAGTAGACTGTGCTTTCTTTGGGTTAGCAAGGAAACCTGTGACTTACTAGACGGGGTCCTAAAATAGCCTTACAGTTTCTCCTGAACAAAAACCTGTAGCATATTTGTAGAAGTGTGAGAGTTTGCAATGAAAGTCTGTGCTGCATTTGTTTTGTGGATAAATAAGAGCATTTAGCACCTTTCACACGAATACTTAAATTCAATGCAAAATAGAATGCAAAGAATGTAAGTCAAAAATGTTACAGTATATATTGATGAATTATATTGTATTGCTAGGCCCATATATATTTAACATTTTGTGATCATAACAGTCCTGAATAAGATACGAGAACAGGGTAAATATTATATTATAAAGGCAATAATCATGTTATTGTAAACTTATGGCTGATGTTTTTATTGCACAAGTCAGGAAATTCTAAATTATGACACCAATAGCAAAGCATAATTCATCTCTCTTGTATTTTGTATTACTGTACTGCATGGTGTTCACTTTAATGCCTTAATATATCTGCAATGTTACTGAGTTATAGTGATTTGGGGCAGTATATTTAAATTCCCTGAGCCAGATTCTGGTCTCAATTATATCAGTATAAATCTGGAGTAATTCAAATGCCATTGTATGTTTTATTGTAGATTTTACTGATAGTAACTCTGGACCCCCGACTTCAGCTGGTTTTAAAAATCAATGTCTTAATTTTGAATAACACCTTTTGAATTAATATAATTTTGATTTATTACATTTTAAATAAGGCAAAAGACTAAGAAAAAAATAAAACTGATCCACTTCAAATAAATGCACTCAATTCTATTATTGTTTAGGTATCATTCAGTAGACTGATGCTTATGATATCAAGCCGATGGCAAAGTTTCTATTGATGTAACTGGGAACAAAATTGGATGCCATGTGTGCATTTATTTGAATTTGTAATCTGAGATTCAAATACATGCTTGACTGTAATCGTTAGAACTCTATGAATTGTATATTATAATTATTTGGGGATTTATTTATTTTTAAATGCATATTTGTTTCAGTGTGCCATGACCCAGATATATATGCACACTCAATACCATGTTTTGGTCTTTTTGACGTTATTGTGGTAAAATTCTCACCGACTTCAAGGAGAGCAAAATTTGGCATAGAGTTCATTGTTTGAAAAAAAGGTAGTGAGAAATAATACAGTATAATGTGTACATTTCATGTAGATTTACTATTTGTAAACCCAGTTTCTTCAAAACACATCAAAGGACACGAGTTCTCACTGCATATTAAATCTATATTTGAAGATCACCAGAAAAGCATTTCTCAATTGTCCGGGCATAAAAAAAATCTGAAAAAAAATCATAAATGCTGAAAAGTATTCCCACTCCTTGCCCACCTACCACAAATGATGATTAGTAACAAACAGTTTAAATTTGCTTACTTTTTTCAATTCAAATGGAGATTAGAACAAATCTGTTGGATTACTCATGTGCTTTGAAGTTAAGAATGTGCTCAGATGTCTTGCTTGATTAGGTCAGAAAGCTCCGCGTGTTGCAGAATCAAGCTCTATTTGCATTACAAGGATAGCAGATGCTTGTGTCAGTACAGACTCTTCTTCCATAATACAATTATTGTGGGTCAGGCACGCCCCATCCCTTCCCAGGGTGGGGCACGAATCTTGATAGGCCCGTGGTCGCGCCTGCCCACCCCCAGCTCAGGGCTGTGTGGCCTAGTGACCAGAGTCACTAGCTGCCTACCCCGGCTCGGAGCTGAGCAGGCAAGTGGCTAGAGTCAGTAGCTGCCCCCCACCCAGCTTGGGGCTGTACGGCCTAGCGGCCAGAGTCACTAGCTGCCCCCTCCACCAGCCCCGGAGTCTGTCGCTGTCATGATGGGCCGCCACCCCAGGATGGGTGGTGGCCAGAATAGGGGGACCTGGGCCTCCCTCTCCACCAGGTCCCAACTCAGGGCCCTGTCAGTGGCGGGATTGCCTTCCACAGCTCGGCGGGGATCCAGACGAAAGATACCAAGCTAGCTTCCAGTTGTCCAAGCAACTCCCCGCAAAGACTCCCTGGGTTACTTCCTACCCGCTTCTCCACAACTTGTGGCTTCCTAGTTTCCCCGGTTCCTTCTCCCTTGGTAGTGTCCAGTGCCTGGGGGTTGAGGGTTGCTGTCAGCTGGCTGGCCTCCACATCGTGAAGTGTCCATTGCCCTTCAGCAGGAGCCAGTGGCTCACCTTCTTCCCCTATGGCTGTCAGCCCAGACTGTGCCAGGCTGCTCCCTGTTATACTGGTGTTGCACTTCAATCTTCAAGCATGCCCAGTAGGGTTGTGGGGGTGTGGCCTCCTCAGCCCACAGTGAGGGGTTAAGCCCCACAGCCCCAATGCAAGGCGTGTATGCCCCATCTCACTAATCTTTAGGAATGTGAGAATGATGGCGTAGTGTACAGAATCTAGAAGAATGGGCTGGCAATTGAGTGTATTTCCTACTCCATATCGATATAAGGTTTTTGAAATATAATTCTCTATACATCTGGTCCAGAGCCCATTGAAGTCAATGGGAGATTTTCCCTTGACTTTTATAGACTGGATCAGGTCCTATTTGCAACTAAGTATCAATGAAAGAAGTCTCTTGATTTTCTTCTATACTTATCTTAGAAATTAACAAATCTACAGATGATACTGAAATAACGAAGGGTGGAAGTGCAGTACTTTCTTCTTTCTCTGTCCAGGAAGCTATTCACCAAACAAAACTTAAAATACCTTTAATGAGAGCTAATGTACTCAACATCATGCAGTACAAAAACAGTATCATTGCACTTATGACTGCAAGACAAAATTGTCTCAAGCTGGCAGCCAAAAAAATGAAGCATCACTCAAACACTAAGCATCTACATTAAAATGTAGCTCCCACCAATGTAACTCACCGACTACTCCATCTTAATGACTCCACCTCCACGAGAGGCACAGCACTTAAATCAATTAGTTAGGTCACCACAGTGGCAGGGTAAACGCTGTGATGCTTACACTGACTGTTGGTGCCTTTCAGAAACCATCCAACAAGCTCCACACTGGCAGTTAATCAGTGCAAGCACTCCTGGTGAGGACGTGCACCACCGACATAAGGGGCGTAGAATGGACGTGTAAAACTGACTCAATTACTGCGGTGGCTGTATATCAACATAAACTTAGGTGGACTTAATATTTTAGTCAAGACTTGGCCTTATATACCTGGCCTCATCACCATATCAATTCCTGGCTTGTAGATTGACTCCAGCCTAGCACAGGAATGACTCATCAATGCATGTGGCTTAATCAGGCTCTAGTTCCAGGATGACTCATAGTACATAAAGTGCCAATCATTGCATACTATTCACCCAGTGTTCTGGAAGAGACCATTGTTTTACATATAAATTACCAGAACAGCAATAATCATTGTTTCAAAAGTAAAAGCCCTTTTCTAATGCCCATATTACATATTATATATTCCTTTCCATCTCTAAGTAAACATCCCTTTACTATGAATCACCATTTTTCTTCTAAGGAAGATAGAAATGAGTTGCCATACCAGATCAAAACATTCGTCCATCTACTCTGTTATACTATTTTTGTCCTGGGCTCTTAAGTGAATACTTCAAAAGGAAGGTGAAAACCTGTTTTAATGCTGCCTAGCCCATTGTGCAATGCCATATCTATGTGTGCATGTGGGGGAGAGGGAGAGAAGGAAAGGAATTATTTCCTGTTTCCTGCAGCCAACCAGTTTATATCATAAATACATGAGTATCACCTTATTTTTGTCTTTGAACTGGATATACAAAATGTCCCTTTGGCCGGATGCTCAGCTGATGTAAATCAGCATTCAAATTAATGGAGAAATATTGATTTACACCAACTGAGGATTTCTTTCCTTGATTTATGCATAAGTGAAAAGAATAAAGTTCACATACATCTTGCAGAAATACTATCCTGAGACCTAATCCTGCTATTTTTACTCAAGTAAAATTCACATTAAAGTCAAGATTTCTTTTTTATTTTATAAATGCTGGTATGCTTTTTAATGTACTCAGAAAAAAATAATGTTTTAAATATTTCGGCCATATATACTGAAGCAATCTAGTGTACTTGTATCTCTGTTAGAAAGAAATAGCTGTATTACTATAATTGAAAAACTTTTGATTGAAAAATCTCTGAATACCAACACTGAATCTAGTGTATTAAATCAAAAACAAGACTTCAAACTGTGATTTGCTGTATATAATATAAAGAAATCAACATACAAAATATAGTTTCATGTTTTTGTACAGTGGCACATAAAAGCATAAAGAGAATCCCTCCAAATTCATATTTGCTGGAGCCCTTATGTCTGTCAGTAAGTTAGTCCCAATTCCCCAAATTTATCAAAAGGAATTCATTAAAAAGTGCTGTCATTTGAGTGCCATTCATTTAGAAAATGACAATGAATTTGATTTACATATCCTCTTTAAAAATTTTATCACCCATTTCCCTGAGGTAACAAGCACTTAATATCATAAAACTCCAAAGAGAGAAATTCACATTTGAATTATACATACTACATTAACATTTTTCTCACTTTCTTAGATAACTTCTTGCGGAGAAATCCAATAGTCTTCCAGTTATTATTAAGGCTGAAAGCACTAATAGATTATGTGATTAATTGCTCCATGTGTTTAATTTGGTTTCTTTATTGCAAAAATTAATGTTGAATATACAGCAAGGGCTAATGCCACTACAGAAATAACTATATTTTAAAGGGTTATTTAAGTTTTCTTGAGGTCTAACGTTTCATTCTGTACATCACTTAAGAAAGAATCTCTTCTCATATCCTACACAGAATATTCTTTCTCCTTCGTCCCATTTTGTAAAACTTGTTTTCTTGGCTTAAAACTTTGGAATCTTTAAAAAGGTTATAAACACCGTATTTCCCAAAATGAATTAAATTCTGGTTCAAGTTAAGTGATAAACTACAAAGTCTTAAGTAAGTAGCTAAAGACCTTCAAATATTGTACGTAAAACAGTAATTAAATGTATTGTTTGGTGTGTGTACGCACTCATGTAAATAAGGTAAAGTGCAAAGCTATTACAAACTTGGAGCATGGAAATGTTTACTTATCAGTTGTTTTCTCTCTTTTTAGCAGATACTCATATACAGCTGTAATCATCAAGAAAGATATGCAGAAAACAAGCTGCTGAAAATCACAAATTTGAATTTTACAGAGAACTGTCCTTATTAATCCTAGCTGGGGCAGACTGAACACGAGAAACTACTTAAATACAACATCTCTTCCCAAATACTTACAATACAATACTTAATCTCTTCCCAAAAAGGAAAAAAAAAAACGAATTTCTGTCATTTATTTGGCCATTTTGATTTGTCTTGTTTGCGTGTTTGATTTTGGCACACCTACCAGCCCTCTAATCATTTTGACAATTGTGCCAAATGTAAAGATGGTATAAATAGTGAAAGTTAGATTCCCAGGGCAAAACTGTGCTGTAACACTGGCACAACTCCCACTGATTTCAATAAGGCTGTGCCAGTGTAACCAATACCACAAATTTGCCTACTTACACTAATTTAGTTTTCCTTATATTCAGACTACCTAGACCTACTTACACTTACTAATCAGTATGTTAGACAGACAGAATAGGTAAGGTAATATCTCACTGACAACTCTCTGATATCCTCTATTATAAAGAACTCAAGGAAGATCCCACAAACACACCACAATTTACTCAGAAATTTAAGAATATCATCAAATCCTTTCCCAAACAATTCCAAGAAAAAAGCTACAAAAACTCATTCAGCCCCCCAAACACACATACACGCATACACCCCACCCCCATGAAACTCCGCCTCCCCTCGGAACAGTCTACATGCTTCCCAAGATACACAAACAAAGGAACCCAGACAGACCCATCATAGCTGGCTATGGCACTCTTACTGAAAGAATATCAGGACTTAGAAACCATCCTCAGAACCACTCACCACACAAATGGCCAGCTTCCTCCAGGACAGACTTCCTCCACAAACTCTACAGTATTAACCCCCCTCAGAACATCATCCTTGCTACCATGGATGTCACCTCCCAATACAGACACATCCCACACAATGACTGCATAGTTGCCTGCCTCAAATATTTACAAGACCATGGACAATACTCAGATATCCACCCCAAAATCATCTCCATACTCAGCCATTTCATCCTCACCTATAATAATTTCACATTCAAACACTTTGTCCAAACTATGGGAACAACCATGTGTACCAGTATGGTTCCTGAATATGTCAACCTCTTCACAGGCCACCCTGAAGAAGAATTTCTGGACTAATATACCATGAAAGCAATGATATACATAAGACACAATCAATATTTTCATTATCTGGACAGACAGCTTAAACTCCCTTGTAGATTTCCACCACAACTTCAACAACCATTACCCGCCCTTTAAACTCTCTTAAGAACACTCCCACACTCACACCTACTTCCTGGACACTTCAATCAGCTTCTACAATAGAACCCTACAGACAAAAATATACTAGAAAACCACAGATCACCACACATATCTTCATAAATCCAGTAACTATCCCAGCACAGCAAGAAATCTGTTATCTGTAGCCAGGCATTCAGATACCAAATGATATGCTCAAAATAAAAAAAAACCCACACAGGATATACAGCTTACCATGTTCAAAACTGTCTTTGCCAAACAAGGACGCTCCATCAAAAAGGTAGATCACATCATGGAATAAGGCACCCAAATACACCAACAGACCCAGCTTCAATACAGAAAAAAAAACCCTCTGACCACTCACCCCTAGTTGTCAATTACCATCCCACACTAGAAATCATGCAAGGGCTCATTAAACAATTACAATCCATACTTGTTGGGGACCATATCCTGAAAGAAATCTTTTCTGAATCCTCTCTTCCCACCTTCAAACAACCCTTCAAGCTCTCCAAGCTCATAATCAGAAGCAAGCTCCGCACAAACCATGGCACACCAACTCAAAGTGGCACCAAACCCTGCCAGAACATATGCAAAACCTGCAGACATATCTCCACTGCTACAATGATGAACCACTCCCAAACACACCTTTCAAGATCCATGGATCCTATATATGCTTATCACAATATGCGATGTACCTCATCCAGTGCACTAAATGTCCCCAAAACAACTATGTGGTGAAACCAGATGATCACTTTACTCTCAAATGAACTCACACAGGAAAGTAATAAAAGACAAAAACACCATAACCTCTGTGGATGAACATTTTTTCACAAAGTGATCACTCTATATCTGATCTATCAGTCCTCATCCTCTAAGAACACCTCCACAAAACTTACAAAGGACAAGCCTGGGAGCTTGCTAGACACTAAAAATCATTGTCTTAATAAGGGCATTGGACTTATGGCTTATAACAATCTGTAACCCATTACCCCTCCTTTTTTTAGTTTCTTTCAGCTTGCTGGAAAGATCTATGCTTGTGGCATGAAGGTCCGCCATTGGTCAAGCATTCTCCACTGTCTATGTACTCTCTCTGAGAAGTTTTCTGGGATGGCTGTTGGGAAAGTAGATTTGCTTAATGGACATCAGCACATCTGGCTTTTCCATTGTACCTGAAAGGCTGATTGTGGGTTTTCCAACTTCACAACATATTTCAATAACACATACATAGCAAAATATTGTAACTTCCCATGAAATGATAGCACATACAATTCAAAAGGACATTAGTTTTCAACAGATCAAGACTTTTAAAATAATACCTCACAAGGCATACCTTGTACAAAACTAATCATAATTATATGATAGTGGTGAATATGGGGGTTCCAGGGTGCTGCTTTGAGGTACAGAATGCCACACTCACCCACCTTGTCTCTCTGACTGACCTAGCAACAACAACACTGCATACATATGCAGTGCGTGACAGTGAAGAAGTCTAAATTAATAGTTACATGAATTAACTCCTTTTAGACGTTAGTATACTCACTTTTGAATTTAGCACCTAGCTTCCTCATAGGAGCTAAATAGCCCAATTTTTACCACCTTTAACACTGAAAAAAGCTCCTTTTCACATAAAATTTGTCATATTAAACCTTTGCTGATGAAGTTGGGCTTCGACTGAATCTCCTGGAAAATTTGAAATAAACAGGACAAATTGTTTTTCAGTTATAAAACTTAGTACTAAATATTTTGAAAAATGAGAACTTTTTTACTTTGACCTCTGTTCTGTTTTTTTCTCTTCTTATAACTAAAATATAATGATGCAAAAGTGTGTGTGTTTTTGCAAGTGTATGAAGCTTTTGTACACATACTCTAATCTTTAATGAGAACCAACACACAAAAGCCTATTATTACTAAGTTTGTTCTTTGAGCATGCTCCCTGTAGTCAAACTAATTTAATCAGTTAGCCATTTTCTATGTGCCTTAAGGCTATTGAGGGGAAGGACAGACTAAGGGTTTGGCTACACTTGCTGCTGTACATGCTGGGAGTTAAAGCTATCTTCGTACAGCTGTGTAGGGAAAGCGCTGGAGTGTGGCCACACTGACAGCTACCAGCGCTGCAGTGTGGCCGCATTTGCAGTGGTGTTGGGAGTGGTGCATTATGGGCAGCTATCCCACAGAGCACCTCTTCCCATTCTGACGCCATGGGTTGTGGGAAGGGGGCAGAGGGTGCAGGTCATTCTGCTTCCTGTCCAAACGCCCCAGGATGCATCGCTCCACATCCCAGCAATCCCTGTTGGTGGATACAGCTGAAAGCAGAGAGCCCCAAGGCAAAGCCCACAGGAGCAGAGCTTAGCAGCGGCACAAACTTATTTTTAGTGGCAAAGAGCCCTGGAGTTTAAGAGAGGTTTTAAGACAGAGACCAAGGTTTAGCTTGATTCTGTGTGCTGGGGAAACAGAGCCAGCAGCTAAAATAATAAAATGAAAGTATAGAAAGTTTTACAGAGGGATTCTTACCAGTCCCCAAGGCAGCAGCAAAGGCAGAAGCAGCAGCAACATCAGAAGAGACAAGGAGGGCTCAGTACAGTCTCAATAATTAGGAGATCTCTCAGGTAACAATTCGTTCTTCGTGGGGGGGGCATTCAAAAAACGGGGGTATGCTCAAAAATAAAAAGAGAGCGGAGAAAGGACCCCCCAGAACCCCTGGCTGATCAGACCAGGCAGCAATGCAGGAACCTTTCTGAGGTGTGTTTCAAAAATGTCTGGTTTTAAAGGCAAACTTGGGCAGTTTCCCGCTAGTAATCCTGATAGGCTCCCTCTGTCACAGGGGAGGGGGCACAGGGAAAAAACTGAAGGTAAGCCCAGAGACATGCCTGGACATAGTCCTGTGCAATAGGTGACTCAAGAGCACATGAGGCCTATGACTCATCCCCAGGATCTTAAAAACACATTAGGTCTTGCAGCTCTGGACATTGCCTACCCTACACCAAGCCCAGGCTCAACGAGGTGATAACAGGACTAACCCTTTGAACAGGGCAGTGGTCCCACTTAGCACGCAGCACAAGTGGCCATCCCTTTGAGAAGGGCAATGGCTCTTGTTAAACAACTTAAGGGGCCCTCCCTTTGAGGAGGGCAGTGGCCCTGGTAAACAACTTAACAGCCAGGGAAGGGCGGCCACAGGAGAACAGAAAACAAAATGGAGTCTGGGGACAGCTGTAAGAAACAAAATGGAATAGAGGATAGCTGTAACAGACAGGGGAAAGCAGCATCCCCGCGGTTACAGCCGCATGCTGTACCCTCCATAATATTTGTGAAGGAAAGGGTGAAAGATTCAGTCAGGCATGGACCTCCGAGGTTCAACGCCTGCAGGCTGAATTTGCACAGCCAGAGATCAGGGCTTCTAGAGAGGCCCAGCACAGGGCTACAAGGATTAGAGATGCCTTGAGGGAGGAATTTGAGGCTGAAAACCAACAGTAATGTTTGGTGCCTTGCACGGGACTGAAGTGCAGTGGTTACAATGTTAGTAGGAATCTGTGTTTCCTAAGCTGATTTGCAGTGCCTGTTTCTTTCCTGGGCTAAGGTATCTTTAACTTTCTGCAATAATAAAGACTGTTTTCAAAGCCAAGAATTCATTTATTGAAAAGAAAATTACTTTATTGATAGACACACAACTTTCTGGGAATCTGAAAGGGCAAGGGGGTGGGGTGGGGAATTTCACAGTCACAGGCTTGAATATGTCCTGTCTGGAGTGCTGTGCAATGACTGCTGCACTTCAGGATGGCTATACTGCATGGTGATCTGGGTTGAGTGCAGAGAGTAAGAGTCGTAGTTCTCAGGGCTGGTTGGTGAACGTACAGGTGTTGGAGGCAGCTGGTGGTGGTAAGAACCTGGATGCTGGGGAAGGGACTTTTGAGCTGACATGGAGGCACAAGGGAAAGAACTTTGGGACAAAGGCGGTGGGGGGGCAGGCGCGGTAGTGCTCTGCCTGCATGGCTACGAGCGCCTGGATAGAGTCCGCTTGGCGCTCCAGGATGCTTAGCATCTGCTTCGTGCTTTTCGTCCTCTGCGCTGCGTTTTTCTTGCAGATCCTGCTTTCCCTTTCCCTCCAGTCCTGAGCTTTTTGATTTTCTGTGAGAGATTGCTGCATCACTTCTTGCAGCATGTCTTCTTTGTAGTCTCTCAGCCAGTGATAACACAGCTGACCGAGATCTCAAAGTTGCATCTGTAAAGGCAAAATGCAACACTTAACAGAGGCAGCATTGTTTGTAGCAGACAGAGTTATTCCCCCACAGTTAAGGAGTGAGTGCACTTTAACAGTCTTCACAATAGCATAATTTTCCCATCCCAAGGAGAGTGCACATAACCAACGGGAGCCCCAAAATGGTGAGTAAGGGGGAATGATTGGTTCAGGGCTGTACTGGGGTTTCTGTGCATTGGGGAAAGCACACAGCTGCAGGGGGCACCTACACTGAACACTATCCCAACATTTTCCACAGGAGCTTATCCTGGAAGATATCTCGCTGCTGCGGGTCACCTGGGAAGCACAGGAGGGTCTTCTACTGCAATGCGGATTCTGCCCCGGCCCCTATGCAGCTTGCCTGTGTGCATCAATGGTCCCCCCACCCCTCGCAGCACAGTGGCGAGGATGCGTTAGCCTGACTGGGACAAGGACCACAGTGGGTCTCTCAATAAACCCACGCAAGCGCATTGCCCACGCTCTGGCTGAAACTTTTGAAGAGATTACCGAGGCCGATTACCGCAACATGATAGACCACATCAATGCGCTGTTCCACATCTAGGCATGCATGCATGCAGCCCTAACCCTCCCTCCTCTCCCGAAAAATTTCCCTCCTGAAAATAAAAGCCGCTTACCGGGAACCCACTCCTCTGTTTGTCCTCCACCAAGTACCAGCTGCTGCGACTGGCTAGCTTCCTCCTGGCTTGAGAAGAGCTCCTGGCTCCATGCCTTCAGGGACTCCTTGGTGTCTCCTCCCACCCCAGTACCCTCACTCTTGCTTTCCTCCTCCTCCTCTTCCTCCCCCCACTCTGAAGTGTCCATTGTGGTCCTTGGAGTGGAGATGGGGTCACCCCCAACTATCGCATCCAACTCTTTGTAGAAATGGCAGGTTGTGGGGGCAGCACTGGAGCAGCGGTTTCCCTCACAGGCTTTGCAGTAGGCACTCCGCAGCTCCTTCATTTTAACCCTGCACTGCAGCGCGTCCCAGTCATGGCCCCTTTCCATCATGGCCCTTGATATCTGCCCATAGGTATCATAATTCCTACGGCTAGAGCACAGCTGGGACTGCACATCTTCCTCCCCCTAAACACTGATGAGGTCCAGCAACTCGCCACTGCTCCATGCTGGGGCTCGTTTGCCGCATGGAGCCATGGTCACCTGGAAAGATGGCACTCCGCACCTGGCTGAGCAAACAGGAAGGGGATTTTTTAAATTCCCAGGGCATTTAAAGGGTGGGTCGCCTGAGGCCGTGGCAGTAGAGTTCAAACTGATGAGCAGAGTGGCTGAACAGGCATTCTGGGATACCTCCTAATACCTCTGGAGGCCAATAACAGTGCTTTTGGTGGCCACACTGGCGGAGCAGCGCTGCATCAGCAGAACTATAGTCTTTATTCCTCTCGTTGAGGTGGAGTACAACCAGTGCTGTAGCCAGGGAGATACAGCACTGTATGTGCCTTGCAAGCAGGGCCAGCCTTAGGCCAATTCCACCAATTCCCCCGAATCCGGCCCCGCGCCTAAGAGGGCCCCGCACCCAGTGAGAATCCCTTCGCTGGCTAGAGGTGCATTTTTAATTTTTACTCACCTGGCGGCCCTTTGGGTCTCCAGCGGCACTTCGGTGGCGGGTCCTTCACTTGCTCTGGGTCTTTGGCGGCACTTCGGCGGTGGGTCCTTCAGTGCCACCAAAGACCTGGAGCGAGTGAAGGACCCACCACCAAAGTGCCACCGAAGACTCAGAGCACCTCCCGGTGAATACAAGCCCCACGTGTTTTTTTACAGGTGTTTTTTTGTTGTTGTTTGGGTTTTTTTGGTTTGGGTTTTTTTTAGTCATCCCTGTCAGGGCCCCGTCAAAGCTGTTTGAATTGGGCCCCGCACTTCCTAAAGCTGGACCTGCTTGCAAGTGTAGACAGTGAATGAGTTGCAGCGCTATAAAGCCACCACCAGGACTGCAACTCTCCAGTGTAGCCAAACTCTGAGCTATTGAGAAGCTGGGAAATGTAGATGGTCAGCCAGAGCCTAACTTCTCCAAAACTATTGTCCTGGAGGTTTGTGATCCTAAAACAGGAGCATGCTCTGAAACTCTGGTTCCTTTGTACTACTTGAGGCAGAATTCCTGAGGAATAGAGCAATATGGATGTTTTCAATATAGCAATGTATTTTTGCTGATTGATAAAGGATGCTTTCCATGTGAAGTCTTTTTTTTTCACTGAATGTTACTTGTTTCTATGAATAGAATGACCCCAGGGATCAAGCATTTACCATCAAAGCTGAAATGACTGCATTTAGAGCTAGATAACCGAAGGCAAATTATACCTTGCCGTTTTTGTGACATTCAAGGGAATTCCGTTGCCATTTTGAACAGATACATTTGTGAAAACGTGAAGTAATATGTATATTTCTGAGGTGATAGTTTAAAGATGCCATTGTAAGTATTTTAATATTTTTCCTGCATCAGCTTGTATCCATTACACTTAAATTATTTAAATTCAGAACAGCTGTATATCCTGCCCTTTCTCACCCAATATGTCTTAACACTGGTTCAATTCCATCCATTTAAAGATGATACTCTGGTTTCATACTGTACATATACATGTATTACAAATATATATTAATCCTCATTGTAATTAGATGAACTTCTATAATAAAATAAATGTTGAATCTCTCCCTATATCTTTTAAAAACTATTCATGCTAAGTGCCAGATTTTTACCTGAGCTCTTTCAATCTCAAAGATCTTCTAGTGGTGAATGTGAATGTTGCTAATGACATATGTAAAATTTGATTAAAGAAACTGTAACAGAGCAAAAGGAATTTCCCTTTACATCTTCTACTTCCATGCTCAATGGCATCATATGGAAAATGCCATTTTCAAAAAGTGCTTTTTTGCTTATGATGATCAATGATTACTTGTAAATCATTAGTGTAGTGTAGTGTAGGGAGTGTCCTGAGTAGATGCTGTAGTGTATTCCTCAGTGGGATCTGAGGGAAGTGGCCTGTAGAATTTGGTATTGGAGAGTTGTCTGGCGGCCTCCTTTTGGTAGTCAGACCTGTTCATGATGACAACGGCACCTCCTTTATCAGCCTCTTTGATGATAATGTCAGGGTGGTTTCTGAGGCTGTGGATGGCATTGCGTTCTGCACAACTTAGGTTGTGAGGCAAGCGATGTTGTTGTTCCACAATTTCTGCCTCTGCACGCCGGCGGAAGCATTCAATGTATAGGTCCAGACTGTCATTTTGACCCTCAGGAGGAGTCCATGTGGAGTTCTTCTTCTTGTGCTGTTGGTGGGCCGCCAGACAACTCTCCAATACCAAATACTGCAGCATCTACTCAGGACAGTCCCTACACTAACATCAGAAGAAATCAACATACCCCTAGAGCCCCGACCAGGTTTATTCTATCTACTACCCAAGATCCACAAACCCGGAAATCCTGGACGCCCCATCATCTCGGGCATTGGCACTCTCACTGAAGGACTGTCTGGATATATGGACTCTCTACTCAGACCCTATGCCACCAGCACTCCCAGCTATCTCCATGACACCACCGATTTCCTGAGGAAACTACAATGCATTGGTCACCTCCCAGAAAACACCATTCTAGCCACCATGGATGTAGAGGCCCTCTACACAAACATCCCCCACACAGATGGAATACAAGCTGTCAGGAACACTATCCCTGATGATGCCACAGCACAACTGGCTGCTGAGCTCTGTGCCTTTATACTTACACACAACTATTTCAAATTTGATGACAATATATATCTCCAGATCAGTGGCACTGCTATGGGCACCCGCATGGCCCCACAATATGCCAATATCTTTATGGCCGACCTGGAACAACGCTTCCTCAACTCTCGTCCACTCACGCCCCTTCTCTGCCTACGCTACATTGATGACATCTTCATCATCTGGACCCATGGGAAGGAGACTCTGGAAAAATTCCACCACGATTTCAACAGCTTCCACCCCACCATCAACCTCAGCCTGGACCAATCTACACGGGAGGTCCACTTTCTTGACACCACGGTGCAAATAAGTGATGGTCACATTAACACCACCCTATATCGAAAACCTCCTGACCGCTATGCCTACCTTCATGCCTCCAGCTTCCATCCCGGGCACATCACACGATCCATTGTCTACAGCCAAGCACTGAGGTACAACCGCATCTGCTCTAACCTCTCAGACAGAGACCAACACCTACAAAATCTCCACCAAGCATTCTCAAAGCTACAATACCCGCACGAGGAAATAAGGAAACAGATCAACAGAGCCAGACGTGTACCCAGAAGCCTCCTACTGCAAGACAAACCCAAGAAAGAAACCAACAGGACTCCACTGGCCATCACATAAAGCCCCCAGCTAAAACCCCTCCAACGCATCATCAAGGATCTACAACCCACCCTGGACAATGATCCCACACTTTCACAGGCCTTGGGTGGCAGGCCAGTCCTTGCCCACAGACAACCTGCCAACCTGAAACATATTCTCATCAGTAACTGCACACCGCACCATAATAACTCTAGCTCAGGAACCAATCCATGCAACAAACCTCGATGCCAACTCTGCCCACATATCTACACCAGCGACACCATCACAGGACCTAACCAGATCAGCCACACCATCACTGGTTCATTCACCTGCACATCCACCAATGTAATATACGCCATCATATGCCAGCAATGCCCCTCTGCTATGTACATCGGCCAAACTGGACAGTCTCTACGGAAAAGGATAAATGGACACAAATCAGACATTAGGAATGGCAATATACAAAAACCTGTAGGAGAACACTTCAACCTCCCTGGCCATACTATAGCAGACCTTAAGGTGGCCATCCTGCAGCAAAAAAACTTCAGGACCAGACTTCAAAGAGAAACTGCTGAGCTTCAGTTCATCTGCAAATTTGACACCATCAGCTCAGGATTGAACAAAGACTGTGAATGGCTTGCCAACTACAGAACCAGTTTCTCCTCTCTTGGTTTTCACACCTCAACTGCTAGAACAGGGCCTCATCCTCCCTGATTGAATTGACCTCGTTATCTCTAGCTTGCTTGCTAGCATATATATACCTGCCCCTGGAAATTTCCACTACATGCATCTGAGGAAGTGGGTATTCACCCACGAAAGCTCATGCTCCAAAACGTCTGTTAGTCTATAAGGTGCCACAGGATTCTTTGCTGCTTTTACAGATCCAGACTAACACGGCTACCCCTCTGATACTTGTAAATAAACCACTAAAAAGGCACATTTGCTTTTCAAAATAATCCAGGGGGAAAAAAGAAGCATTGCCTAATATATTTGACATCTTGAATTTTCGCCTAATTAAGACACGTTTTAGCAGATGTAGACTAATAAAAAATAACTAATAATTTTAAACCTACGGGGTTGGAACAGTTGACCTCTACTTTGCCCATAAGGGGATTCAGTAGTGTGCATAGGCTAAACCTGGGTTCATGATGTGATGTTGGGCCCATCCACAACAGATTTCTTGCTGTGCTGGGATAGTTACTGGATCTATGAAGATATGTTTGGTGATCTGTGATTTTCTGGTATATTTTTGTCTGTAGGGTTCTATTGCAGAAGCTGATTGAGATGTCCAGTAGCAACGCTGGGGTGACCAGATGTCCCGATTTTATAAGGACAGTCCCCATATTTTTTTTATATGGGCTCCTATTACTCCTCACCCCGTCCTGATTTTTCACACTTGCTGTCTGGTCACCCTAATCAACACTATATGGAGAAGAATAGGAGTGGGTAGTACATAGCCCTCCCCCTTTCCTCACCACCTCACAAAAACATACCTCGTGCGGGGCATGAGGTTGGAGCAGGCCTACTATTCTACTCTCTAACAGCAGAAGGGTACTGATCCAGCTAAATGCTCCCTGTGGAGAGCCAGGTATTTGTTGTAGAATTTCTGTGGGCAGAAGTTCACTGGCAGAATTGGTCAAATTATCTATGATCGATAATTTATCTGATGAATATAGCCCTTTTTCACTTTATCCATAAACAGATTTGATTTTACAAATCTATGCTACTCAATTCTTTGATTGAACAGTTTTGCAAACAAGTTTCCTCATATTGGCTATGCACAAACTATCCACTTTATCTTATTATTTGAAATGAATGGCATGCGTGACAGGTCACCTATGTCACATTGTTGCTTCTGCTTCCTTGTTGGATGACTAAAAAATTTTAAAACAAGAGAACAGGAAATAAATACTATTTTTGTACATGCCTTTCTGGTGCCCCAGCCCTGCACAGCACAGCTGCATCTAGAAAGTTCCTGACAGTAGAAGCCACGGGACCTGACATCCACTACAACAGAACTTCCACTGCCTGTGGCCCCTTCTCCTCCCCCCTCCCCCCCATCCCGATCTCTGGAGTACCTTTTAATCTGTCATTGCGCCCTGAGATGATGTACAGCTGACATCAGGCTCAGAATGGGACAGAGCTAATTCTAACTAGAGACGTGAAAGTTTTTCCCCCGCTCCAATCTCCCTGAGCCTGAGCCTAGTAGTGGGTTTTGCTTTGTAAAGATTCCATAAAGGCCAGTCACATGTGTTCACTGCAGATTTTTGTGGTCTCATTGTTTCAAAGTATTTAAATAACTGTCTCATGCTAGCTTGTGTGTACTATTTGGGGATCCCAAGGTGCTTACCTCCACGATGGTGGTTTGCTAATGAGCAGCCAATCTTTGCATCTGAATTCTATCTGCTAAATACACTACATAGAAAGTAAATGTATTGATATGTACTTAGATCCAATATACAAACTGAATTAAGGTTATTACGGTGGAAGCCTGCCAAGATAGTGGAGAAATATTTGACAACTTTATAAGTCAGGAAATTCAAAGTTAAATTTCCACATGAAACCTTAACTCTGACCTGCTATCAATGCTCCTCATCTGCTTATTCACTAACAAACCTGTACTCCTAAATGCCATTCCACAAACCACTGTAACTTACTCAGTTTCCAATATGGACCACAAACCCTCAGCGTACCGTAAATACAAAAAAAGATATAAGAAACACTGCTGGGCTAATCCCAATAATGTGAGTTACAAGATATAATTTAATTCATAATGGAATTATCAACTACCATACTGTAGTTCATCAATCTATATTGATAAGGAATCAAACAATTGTCTCCACCCCTGATGATTGTGTGTCAGTGCTTGAGTCTCCGTGAAGTCCATTTCTGTCCACTCTTTTATGTTGTCAGCCCATTTCTTCCTCTGTCTACCACTTCTTCTCTTCCCCTGTACTGTCCCTTGGAGGATGATCTTGGATAGACCAGATTTTGTTACATGGATGTACCACTTCAGCTTGCGCTTCTTCATGGTTGTCAGTAGGTCTTCATGGACCCAGTATGTTGGGTGATGTTGTGGACCTCTTCATTAGTGACATAGTCAAAGTAGGAGATGCCAAGGATTTTATGGAAGCATCTCATCTCTACTACGTGTATTTTCCATTCAAGTTCGGCCATAAGGCATACAGAAAAATGAAGGTGACCAGTGCATGCAGCAGTTTCAGTTTGGATTCCGGGCAAATGTTCTTGTTCTTCCAAGCTGGCTTTAGCTTTGCCACTGTTGCTGTTTATTGCGTAGTTCTTGCCAGAATTTCTGCCTTTGCTCCCTGTCATAAACAGATAGCTAAGGGTTAATGTTCTTTTACCTGTAAAAGGTTAAAAAAAAAGTGACCTGAAACACCTGACCAGAGGACCAATCAGGAAACAAGACTTTTTCAAATCTGGGTGGAGGGAAGTTTTGGTGGTGAGTTCTTTGTTCTTTGTCTTGGTTCGGTGACCCTCTCGGCTCTGAGAGTGATCTTTCTATCTCCAGGCTTTCTAATCTTCTGTTTCCAAGTTGTAAGTACAAGGATAGTAAGACAATAGGTTTACATTGTTTTTTTGTATTTACATGTGTGTAGTTGCTGGAATGTGTTAAATTGTATTCTTTTTGGATAAGGCTGTTTATTCATTTTTTCTGTAAAGCAATTGACCCTGTATATTGTCACCTTGATACAGAGACCATTTTATGTCTTTTTCTTTCTTTTTATATAAAGCTTTCTTTTTAAGACCTGTTTAAGGGTTTTTCACTGGTTAAGGCTAAGAAACGAAGGGAGGGGGAACATCTCTTTGTGTTAGATTTACAAAGCCTGACTTTGCATACCCTTGGGTGAGAGGAGAGAGAGATTTGATCTCTCGGTACTTGTGTTTCAAGGACTTGAAGCAGGGAATCTCCTAGGGAACCCAGGGTAGGGAGGGGAAGTGGGTTATTTCCCTTGGTGGTGAGACTCAGGGCATCTGAGTCTTGGGGTTCCCCAGGGAAGGTTTTGGGGAGACCAGAGTGAGCCAGATACTGGAATTCTGGCTGGTGGCAGCGATATCAGATTCAAGCTGGTAATTAAGTTTGGAGGTTTCATGCTAGCTTCTCATGTTTTGAACTCTAAGGTTCAGATCTGAGTAGGAAGTTAAGACATGAGTGGCAGTAGTTGGAAAGATAAGATCCAGAAGCCAGTAGGAATATTATTTTCTTTTTCTCTGCTAGGGCTTTTATGCAGAGAGAAAGGGTGGTTTTAAACAGAGCCACAGAGAATTTTTTTTTCTGTTCTCTGGTTGCAGTTTGGCTTGCATATTAAGCAAGGAACTATTAATGGTCTTTTGTTAAACTATAGCACTCCGATTGAGAGTTAAGTACCCAGCACAACACACATGCAAATAAAGTGGTTTTTCTGGTTTACTTTACATTTAAAAGATTAGCTAGAGAAAAAAAAAGGCACTGTTGCTAGGCAGACCCCAGGAGACAACACAGAGCCAGCAGTTCCAACAATAAACACCAGAGGGCACCCCAACACAAGAAAACAGGAACCATGACTTCCAAGGCAAAAATGGAGACAGAGAAACAAATCAAAGAAGCATACCACAGGTGACAAATTGAAAAAAGAGAACAAGAGGTGTAACAGAAAGAAAGGGAAGAAAACATCAAACTGGCAGCCCATAAAAGAGAACAAGAAGCCAAAGATGCAGCCCAACAACAAGAACTGGAAAAACAACAAAAACAGAGTGAAGAGAGGGAAAAAGAGAGAAAGCATGAAATGGACTTGGCGCGGGCCAGGCAGGATGCTGCAGCCAGTCCTAACAACCCTGCGCCAATGATTGTTCCACATCACAGGAAATTTCCCACTTACAAGGCAGGTGATGAGGCCTTCTTAGAAAATTTTGAAAGGGCCTGTCTTGGGTACAGCATCCCTGAAGACCAGTACATGGTAGAGCTGAGGTCACAGCTCAGTGGACCCTTAGCAGAGGTGGCGGCTGAAATGCCAAAGGACAGAATGAACGATTATAAACTGTTTCAAACCAAGGCCAGATTCAGAATGGGGATAACCCCGGATCATGCCCGTCGGCGTTTCAGAACCCAAAAGTGGAAACCAGATGTGTCATTTCCCAGACACGCCTACTACGTTGGGAAAAATTATGAGGCCTGGATATCAGGAAACAATGTTAAATCCTTGGACGAACTGCACCTCCTCATACAAATGGAGCAGTTCTTGGATCGTGTTCCTGAGGACATAACACGGTACATACAAGATGGAAAACCCAAAAATCACACCGAGGCGGGGGAGATTGGAGCCAAATGGATGGAAGTGGCAGAAAGCAAGAAAGCTGCTGTCAAGGGGAATGAATACCCCAGGGGGCACTCCGACAATAAACCCTACAACCAAGGGCAACCCAAGACCCCACCTACAACCCAAGGAAAGCCACAGACACCCTATTCTTCCACCTCACCAGTCTCCAGTAACTCACCTTGACCCAGTGACCAGTCAGCTGGAAGATGCTTTAAGTGTAATGAACTGGGACATATAAAGGCCAACTGCCCAAAGAACCCCAACCGGGTGCAAGTCATTACACCACGATCACCCAAAAGATCCCCAGGCCCAGATGCCTCTCAAATACCCTTGGAGTGAAGGGAAAATTTGAGAGTGGGCGGAAAGAAAGTTACTGCATGGATAGACATGGGGGCACAAGTGTCAGCTATCCACCAATCCTTCGTAGACCCCAAATTCATCAACCCAGAGGCCGAAGTGACAATTTACCCCTTCGTGTCACAAGCTGTAGACTTGCCTACAGCTGAACTGCCTGTCCAGTACAAAGGCTGGTCAGGAAGGTGGACTTTTGCAGTCTATGACAATTATTCCATCCCCATGCTACTGGAGGAAGACTTGGCCAACCAGGTGAAGCGGGCCAAGAGAGTGGGAATGGTTACACGTAGCCAAACCAGGCAAGCTTCCCGACCCATTCCTGTTCCTGAGCCATCCACTGAGACCCCGTCTGTGTTACCAGAGACCCAGACAGAGGTAGTGGACCCGGATCCCATACCAACAACTGAAACAGCCGCAGTGACTCCAGTCCCAGACCAGGAACTGGAAAAGCAGCCAGCACCAGAATCGGTGCCAGCACTGACGACAGTGCTTGCAGATCCATCTTCAACCCCAACACCAGAGGGCGCCAGTGAGCCTGACCTGGCAGAAGCAGCAGACAACCACACCCAAGAGGCTCAGCCAGAGCCTGAAATAACCCCTGGTGCACCAGCAGAGAGCGGTTCACCAGCAACAGAAACAACTCCATCACCTACATCGCTTCCAGAGGGACCAAGCCCAAGTCCCCAGTCTGAGGAAGAACTAGTGTCCCCAGCCTCAAGGGAACAGTTCCAGACTGAGCAGGAAGCAGATGACAGCCTTCAGAAAGCTTGGGCGGCGGCACGGAGCACCCCACCGCCTCTCAGCTCTTCTAATCGATCCCAATTTGTTGTAGAACAAGGACTTTTATACAAGGAGACTCTTTCTGGTGGACACCAGGAAGACTGGCATCCACAAAAACAGTTGGTGGTTCCAACTAAGTACAGGGAAAAGCTCTTAAGCTTAGCCCATGATCATCCCAGTGGCCATGCTGGGGTGAACAGAACCAAGGACCGGTTGGGGAAGTCCTTCCACTGGGAGGGGATGGGCAAGGACGTTGCCAAGTATGTCCGGTCTTGTGAGGTATGCCAAAGGGTGGGAAAGCCCCAAGACCAGGTCAAGGCCCCTCTCCAGCCACTCCCCATAATTGAGGTCCCATTTCAGTGAGTAGCTGTGGATATTCTGGGTCCTTTCCCAAAAAAGACACCCAGAGGAAAGCAGTACGTACTGACTTTCGTGGACTTTGCTACCCGATGGCCGGAAGCAGTAGCTCTAGGCAACACCAGGGCTAAAGCTGTGTGCCAGGCCCTAACTGACATTTTTGCCAGGGTAGGTTGGCCCTCCGACATCCTTACAGATTCAGGATCTAATTTCCTGGCAGGGACCATGAAAGAACTATGGGGAAACTCATGGGGTGAACCACTTGGTTGCCACCCCGTACCACCATCAAACCAATGGCCTGGTCGAAAGGTTTAATGGAACTTTGGGGGCCGTGATATGTAAATTCGTCAATGAACACTCCAATAATTGGGACCTAGTGTTGCAGCAGTTGCTTTTTGCCTACAGGGCTGTACCACATCCCAGTTTAGAGTTTTCACCATTTGAACTTGTGTATGGCCATGAGGTTAAGGGGCCATTACAGTTGGTGAAGCAGCAATGGGAGGGGTTTACGCCTTCTCCAGGGACTAACATTCTGGACTTTGTAAGCAACCTACAAAGCACCCTCCGACACTCTTTAGCCCTTGCTAAAGAAAACCTAAAGGATGCTCAGGAAGAGCAAAAGGCCTGGTATGACAAACATACCAGAGAACGTTCCTTCAAGGTAGGAGACCAGGTTATGGTCTTGAAGGCGCAACAGGCTCATAAGATGGAAGCATCATGGGAAGGGCCATTCACAGTCCAAAAGCGCCTGGGAGCTGTTAACTACCTCATAGCATTTCCCAATTCCTCTCTAAAACCCAGAGTGTACCATGTTAATTCTCTCAAGCCTTTCTATTCCAGAGACTTACAGGTTTGTTAGTTTACAGTCCAGGGAGATGATGCTGAGTGGCCTGAAGGTGCCTACTATGAAGGGAAAAAAGACGGTGGCGTGGAAGAGGTGAACCTCTCCACAACCCTGGAATGTCTGCAGCGGCAACAAATCAAGAAGCTGTGTACTAGCTTCGCCCCATTGTTCTCAGCCACCCCGGGACGGACTGAAAGGGCATACCACTCCATTGACACAGGTAATGATCACCCAATTAGAACCCCAACCTACCAGGTGTCTCCTCATGCTCAAGCTGCTATAGAACGGGAGATTCAGAACATGATACAGATGGGTATAATACGCTCATCTACCAGTGCATGGGCACCTCCAGTGGTTCTGGTACCCAAACCAGATGGGGAAATACGCTTTTGCATGGACTACCGTAAGCTAAATGCGGTAACTCGTCCGGACAACTATCCAATGCCACGCACCGATGAGCTATTGAAAAAGTTGGGATGTGCCCAATTCATATCTACAATAGACTTAACCAAGGAGTACTGGCAAGTACTGCTAGACGAACCTGCCAAGGAAAGGTCAGCATTCGTCACCCATGCAGGGGTGTATGAATTTAATGTCCTTCCTTTCGGGCTACGAAATGCATCCGCCATCTTCCAGAGGCTGGTAGATGGTCTACTAGCAGGTCTGGGCGAATATGCAGTTGCCTACCTCGATGATGTGGCCATCTTTTCTGACTCCTGGCCCGAACACCTAGAAAAGGTCTTTGAGCAAATCAGACAGGCAGGACTAATGGTTAAGGCCAAAAAGTGTCAAATAGGCCAAAACAGTGACTTACCTGGGACACCAGGTGGGTCGAGGAACCAGAAACCCCCTACAGGCCAAGGTGGATGCTATCCAAAAGTGGCCTGTCCCAAAGTCAAAGAAACAGGTTCAATCCTTCTTAGGCTTGGCCAGGTACTACAGGTGATTTGTACCACACTACAGCCAAATCACTGCCCCACTGACCAACCTGACCAAAAAGACCCAGCCGAATGCGGTTAAGTGGACTGATGAGTGTCAAAAGGTCTTTACCCAACTTAAGGCAACGCTCATGTCTGACCCTGTGCTAATGGCCCCAGACTTTGACAAGCCATTCCTAGTAACCACAGATGCATCTGAGCGTGGTATAGGAGCAGTTCTCATGCAGGAAGCAACAGATCACAACTTCCATCTTCTCGTGTTTCTCAGCAAGAAACTGTCTGAGAGGGAAAGTCACTGGTCAGTCAGTGAAAAGGAATGCTATGCCATTGTGTACGCCCCGGAAAAGCTACGCCCATATGTTTGGGGATGGCGGTTCCAGCTACAAACTGACCATGCTGCGCTACAGTGGCTTCATACTGCCAAGGGGAACAACAAGAAACTTCTTTGTTGGAGTTTAGCTCTCCAAGATTTTTATTTTGAGATTCAACACATTTCAGGAGCTTCTAACAAAGTAGCTGATGCACTCTCTTGTGAAAGTTTCCCAGAATCCAGTAGTTAAAAAGTGTTCTTAAAATGTGAAAGTCTTGTAGTTTACATACTTAGTAGTATATGTAAAGGTGCATGTGTTGTATTAATCTGTTTATTTTAAAATTCTAGGAAGAAATCGCCGCCAGTGAGGTTCCCCACTGTCTGCAATTTGGAGGGCGTGTCATAAACAGATAGCTAAGGGTTAATGTTCTTTTACCTGTAAAGGATTAACAAAAAGTGACCTGAAACACCTGACCAGAGGACCAATCAGGAAACAAGACTTTTTCAAATCTGGGTGGAGGGAAGTTTTGGTGGTGAGTTCTTTGTCTTGGTTCGGTGACCCTCTCGGCTCTGGAAGTTATGACACTCCCTCATCAGTGATGACTGCCCCCAAATACATGAACCGTTTCACTGTCAGGTCTTGTCCACTTACAGTGATATGTGAACTGATTCCATCACATTTGTTTGTCATCAGCTTGGTTTTCTCTGCATTGATTTCCATGCCATATTTTGCAGAGGTTTCATCCAATCATTTCACAAGGTTGGCAAGTTCATCTTCGCTGCCTGCTAGGCCATCAATGTCATCAGCAAACCAAAAATTTGAGATTTTTCACCTCCCAGTGCTGACTGTGCATATGTGATCTTCTAGGGCATCAGTCATTATGCTCTCCAAGTAGATGTTGAACAGTGAGGGCAAAAGAAGGCAGCATTGCCAGACTCCAATAGTGGTGCGAAACCACTCTCCTATTGTGTCATTGACAAGAACTTCACTGCTGGCCTTGGCATACAGTTGTTTAATGGTAAGAATAAACTTACACTCAACATTGTATTTCCTTATGGTTGCCCAGAGAGCTTCGTGCCATATTCGGTCAAACACCTTCTTGAGGTCAACAAAGACATGATAGATGTCCTCCTGGTGTTGTAAATACTTCTCACATAGAATACAAAGATTGAAATCTGTTCTTTCAGCATGAAAGCCAGCCTGTTTTTCAGTGATGATATTCTCCACTTGTGGCTTCAGTCTGTTCGGTATGACTTTCAGCATCACTTTGCTGGGATGGCTAATTAAGTTTATGGTCCAGTAATTTTGACACAATTGCAGGTTGCCTTTCTTTGGCAGAGTGATGATTAGTGACTGTGTCCGTGTGGAGGGTCACTCACCAGTCTGCCAGATCTTATTGCAGATCTTGGTGAGTACATCTATTACTATTTCTCTGAATTTCATCAGTTCAGCTGGGATACTGTCAATACCTATAGCCTTTCCATTCTTGAGTGATTTCACAGCTGTAAATACAGACCTAAAAAAAATCCCTAAACCCAATTATTTATGGGCCTGTCATGGCATCACTCACCATACTGGTGCCTCCTGCTGGCCGTTTCGGGAATTAGTTCAGTCCCAGCAGGTGTGCCCTCGGGTGGTGGTGGCTATCCCGTCATTGCCTCCGCCTGCAGACCCATTATGGCTCCTTTCTACTCAGGGTCTGCTTCATGGCACAACCCTCCGGCCATGTCACCATCCGGTTTTCCCCCCTTCCAGCGGACTCCTCCAATAAGAGTCCAGCCGCTCCTCACAGCAGCTTGGCAGTCCACAGCCAGTCCTTCAGCGGCTAATGGGGGAGGGGAGCCCAGGCCCGCCCACTACTCCGGGACCCGACCCAGGAACCCTACAAACTGCAGCTTCCTCCTGCCTCCTTCTTCCAGCTTACTGTCTATATTCCCTGGGCCACTTCCCCACAGCCTCTGTTCCTTCTGCTCCTGCCTCTGGCTCCAGTTCCTTTGCTCTCTTTCCAGGGCCTGGAGCCTGTAAGTCCTGGCAGTCCACCAGGAGCCCTCTAGGAAGCCAGTTATCTCCCTAGGGCTCCTTGCAGCAGACTCCTTCACTCTGGGCTGCAGCTTCCTTTTATATGGGCCAGTCACTGCCCTAATTGTCTGCAGCTGCCACCCTAACGGGCTGTTTCCCCTGTAGCCACTCCTTTGGCTGCCTTGCACTCAGCCTCCCTAGGCTGGTTTTAACCCTCTCAGGGCCAGTGCAGGGCAGGTGCCCCATCACAGGGCCATAGACCTGAACACAGACCTTACACCCTTCTCCATTTCAGTCATGAACTGACAGAAACCAACATCAACACCTCACTTCTTACACTTCCATGTACAATTGAAAAAGATAGTGTCTTATAGACATCAATCCACTATAAGCCAAGAGTTACTGCAATCCCTCATTTACCCCCAAACTACACATTGTGACTGGAAAACTATACCACTATGTGCTGTAGACAATATACATAATTACTAAATACTGTAAATACTTGCATAACCTGGAAAGATAGGATGAGAACCATTGTCCTTCAGTTACAAAAATACAGGCCTCTGCCATTACAGTTGAAACATCTCCCTTAGTTGACATTAGTAATAGGATCCTCATGCTCTGTATCAACCAACCACTAGCAATCTCACACAAAGCCAGAACATTACAATAACTAGGAGACATATGCATTTTCTGTTAAAATTTATCAATAAAGGTGCTAAAATTAATATAAGTAACAAAGACATCTTTGCATATGAACAAATATTTCAGTTGGAACTTTAGATTTTGCTCACTAGAGCATTTTTAGCCCAGTGACAGGAAAATCTTGTCAAAAGATCTGCTACATCCTTTTCCAAGATTTTTCCTTTCTTGTCTTATTGCTTTTGATGCATGGTTGTTTTGGACTAAATTCTGACTGCTTACAGCCCAGTGCACCTAGACACATGCCAGAAAACAGACTTGAGGTTTCTGCCCTACCAGAACCTGGGTACAGGCCACTCCAAGGACCGTCTGTGACAGAAGCTACAGAGGGGCATTCTAGCACACATGCTAGGGATCAGGGCCATGATATATCTTTGCCACATCCCTCCAGCTCCTCTATACCAATTATCAATGGGAATTATTTTCTCACTGCTGCCAGAGATTATTTTCCAGTCATGAATAACTTACATAGGGGCTGTGTAAAAGGACACTGCTGGTAAGATTTTGGGATACAAAAATGCTACATTTGCATCCTTAGACTCACCCTTTTCAGCAACAATTCTGCAGGCTACCACAACTGTCTGGCCTTTGTGCCCTATCACTTTTTAAAGGTTCTTTTAACAACCATTAAGCTACTATTGGCATTAGAGTCCATTTCAATTCCCCTTCTTTGTGCTATTGTAACCCCAACAGATCCTGGTCGTCGGCTGGTGGGATTGAACCTGGGAATCTTTGGAGCTAAATACACGAACCTCTACTGCATGAGCCAAAAACCACATGGCCCTTAGCTAAGGCTATAGACCAGACTCATTAATCTATGTCTAAGTGGTCTCGGTGCCACTAGATGGGACAGAACACTACACCCAGGAGGTGAGTGGGTTATACTATTATTTTAGAATATGGTGCAGGTGACTGTCCCCTTTCTTAACATGCAGTGAAAAATAATGCTACACAGCTATTTAATATCAGTGCATTTGCCTTTCACCTCTTACTGCCCTTTTTTATTCATAAAGCGAGCGGATTTTGTCTGAGCTATATATTTACTTATAACTCTTTCTCTTATGTTGATCTTTCCTATAGTATTTGACATTTAGCTTTCATGTTTTGCTCCTTCAATTATTTTTTATTATTTGCATTCCTTATATTTTTTTTATCAGTGATGCAGTGGTTTATATGCCAGAAATTCAAACTCTGGTGCATAAGCCTTGTATCAATACCCCTGTTTATGCAACAGGCTTTCAGTTAAAAACAAAAACAACCCTTCCTCCACTGATTGTTCCTTCTTGGTTACTGAAGAATTGGACTCAGCCACATAAACTCTGGGATTGCTGCAAGTTCAGAAATGAACAAACCTGAGTTATACACATATGCAATAAATTCTGCTTTTGATAAAAGTAAAACACTATTGTCACAAAAAACATGGCATTTTCAAAACAATATTCCTTATGTACTCATAAAAAGATTGTGAACTTTTTGTATGTTTTTGATGAGCTTCAATATCAGTTGGTCTAACATTTTAAACTATGGGGATTTATTTCTGCCCTCTTTTGCCCAACCTGTAATTTCTACATCAATCTTAATTAATCACCTTAATCACCAGCAATTTTGGAGCATTTTTCAAAAGCAATTTGCTCATCACTTAGTAAATAATGCTTCCTAGGAATCATAGCTGATAAAAAAATCTATAAAATTGTTTTCCCAAATCATTGTTGTTTTAAAGAATAAATAGTACTTGACTGCTCATTTCTTTCTGAATCACTTCAGTTACTGATTGAAAAACTCACTCCATTAAAATGCCACATTATTCACTACCTGAATACCAGATGCAAGCCTTTAATTTTCTTCTGTAGTACAACTAGCAGAACAGTAGAAAGCCTGACCTAACCGTATGTATAAGAGCAGCATGTCATTCTGCTCTACAGGAAAGCATGGCGTTGGGAGTGACCTTTAGCCATGAGACAGCAGTAGTAATGCTCAGGTCACAACAGTAGATATCATGCAGAAAAACTTCATTGTTCTCTAGTTCCTGTCAAACATCTATGTTTTCTTCTTAAAGTATTACACACACACACCCTCTGAGAGCAAACTAAAATATTCTCATTTCACTCTGGTTGTACATCATCTTTAAGACAATCAATTTTTAAGGTCACCTATTGTAGGTATTTTAACACTTAACCCCCTTAATAGAATTACACATTTAACATTTGTTTAACACTTTGCAATGCATAAGATCATTACTTTTATTCAAAGCAAAAATCTCCTTATTTCCTCTCCCTCATTAATTACATTAAAATCCTTTTTTCATTTCTAAATTGTTTGCTTGTTTCATAATTCTTACTCTTGACGTTTTAATTGTACCTGTGATATACCGGGGCACAATCCAGACTAGTGAGGTGCTGTGTCACACCTGCCCTGCAACCTTGGGTGCCTCACAGTGCCTTGCTGTAGCCGCTCCCACCTGGGCTGCTCAAAAAACAGCTTTCCAGTATGCAAGTCACCCTGTGTAACTGCAGCCTGCCAGCTACACCCTGGCTCTCACTAGCCTTGATTATACCGCAGGATGACTCCTTTAAGAGAATAATGTGCCAGTTTATTACCTTAAATAGTTACCCAGACATTTCTACTTAAACACATTGGATTAGATAAGACAGTAAGACAAGTTTATTAACTACAAAGAAAGAGAGAGAGAGTGAGTATAAATAGTGAGGCATAACAGAAGAAAAATAAAGATAAAACACTTACTAGTATCTACTTCAGAAACTAACTTAGTTGCAAAGCAAACTTTCTCATCTTATGTTTTTTAGCAGATTACTGACCAAACTCTTCAGGTCAGGACCTCTCCCAGAGTCCAATGGCTGCTACCTTTTGTCCTCTCAGGTGCAGAGAATGAGGTACCTTTCCCAGACCTGAAGAAAATCACACTGGGTAAAAAAGCAACTAGAGCTTCCCCTGAGATAGTGCTTGCGGTGTGCTATAGACCACCGGGATCTGATGTGGATATGGATAGAGACCTTTTTAATGTCTTTAATGAAGTAAACACAAAGGGGAAATGTGTGATTATGGGAGACTTCAACTTCCTGGATATAGACTGGAGGACGAGTGCTTGCAAGAATAATAGGGGTCAGATTTTTCTGGATGTGATAGCGGATGGATTTCTTCATCAAGTAGTTGAAGAACCTACAAGAGGGGATGCCATTTTAGATTTGGTGTTGGTGAGCAGTGAGGACCTCGTAGAAGAAATGGTGGTAGGGGACAACCTTGGTTCAAGTGATCATGAGCTGATTCAGTTCAAACTAGATGGAAGGATAAACAAATGTAGATCTGGGATTAGGGTTTTCGACTTCTCAAGGGCTAATTTTAAAGAGTTAAGGAAATTAGTTAGGGAAGTGGATTGGACAGAGGAACTTGTGGATTTAAATGCGGAGGAGGCCTGGAATTACTTTAAGTCGCAGCTGCGGAAACTGTCGGAAGCCTGCATCCCAAGAAAGGGGAAAAAAACCATGGGCAGGAGTTGTAGGCCAAGCTGGATGAGCAAGCAACTCAGAGAGGGGATTAGAAAAAAGCAGAAAGCTTACAGGGAGTGGAAGAAAGGCAGGATTAGTAAGGGAAGCTACCTTGGTGAGGTCAGAACATGTAGGGATAAAGTGAGGAAGGCTAAAAGCCGCATTGAACTGGACCTTGCAAAGGGAATCAAAACCAATAGTAAAAGGTTCTACAGCCACATAAATAAGAAGAAAACAAAGAAAGAAGAAGTGGGGCCGCTATACACTGAGGATGGAATGGAGGTTAAGGATAACCTAGGCATGGCCCAATATCTAAATAAGTACTTTGCCTCAGTTTTTAATAAGACTAGTGAGGAGTTTAGCGATGATGGAGGGATGATAAACGGGAGTGTGGATATGGAAGTGGATATTACCGCAACTGAGGTAGAGGCCATACTTGAACAGCTTAATGGACAAAATCGGAGGGCCCGGACAATCTCCATCCGAGGATATTAAAGGAACTGGCGCGTGAAATTGCGAGCCCGTTAGCGAGAATTTTTAAGCAATCAATAAACAGAGGTTGTGCCGTACGACTGGAGGATTGCTAATGTAGTTCCTATTTTTAAGAAAGGGAATAAAAGTGATCCAGGTAATTATAGGCCTGTTAGCTTGACGTCTGTAGTATGTAAGGTCTTGGAAAAAATTTTAAGGGAGAAAGTAGTTAAGGACATAGAGGTCAATAGTAATTGGGACAATTGCAACATGGATTTACTAAAGGTAGATCGTGCCAAACCAATCTGATCTCCTTCTTTGAGAAGGTGACGGATTACTTAGATAAAGGAAATGCGGTAGATATAATTTACCTAGATTTCAGTAAGGCGTTTGACACGGTTCCGCATGGGGAACTGTTAGTTAAATTGGAAAAGATGGGGATGAATATGAAAGTTGTAAGGTGGATAAGGAACTGGTTAAAGGGGAGACTCCAGCGGGTCATATTGAAGGGTGAACTGTCAGGCTGGAAGGAGGTCACTAGTGGAGTCCTTCAAGGATCGGTTTTGGGACCGATCTTATTTAACCTTTTTATTACTGACCTTGGCACAAAGAGCGGGAATGTGCTAATAAAGTTTGCGGATGACACAAAGCTGGGGGGTATTGCTAACACGGAGAAGGACAGGGATACTATTCAGGAAGATCTGGACCACCTTGTAAACTGGAGTAATAGTAATAGGATGAAATACAATAGTGAAAAGTGCAAGGTCATGCACTTAGGGATTAATAATAAGAATTTTAGATACACGTTGGGGACGCATCAGTTGGAAGCGACAGAGGAGGAGAAAGACCTTGGAGTATTGGTTGATAGCAGGATGACTATGAGTCGCCAATGTGATACGGCTGTTAAAAAAGCAAATGCGATTTTAGGATGCATCAGGCGAGGTATTTCCAGCAAGGATAAGGAGGTGTTAGTACCATTATATAAGGCGCTGGTGAGACCCCATCTGGAATACTGTGTGCAGTTCTGGTGTCCCATGTTCAAGAAGGATGAATTCAAACTGGAACAGGTTCAGAGACGGGCTACTAGGATGATCCGAGGAATGGAAAACCTGCCTTATGAAAGGAGACTCAAAGAGCTTGGCTTGTTTAGCCTGGCCAAAAGAAGGCTGCGGGGGGATATGCTTGCTCTATATAAATATATCGGGGGGTTTAACGTTAGGGAGGGAGAGGAATTATTTAAGTTTAGTACTAATGTAGGCACGAGGACAAATGGGTACAAACTGGATATTAGGAAGTTTAGACTTGAAATTAGACTAAGGTTTCTAACCATTAGGGGAGTGAAGTTCTGGAACAGCCTTCCGAGGGAAGTAGTGGGGGCAAAAGACTTTTCTGGCTTTAAGACTAAGCTTGATAAGTATATGGAGGGGATGTTATGATAGGATAGTTAATTTGGGCAATTGATCTTAGATTATCACCAGATAGGTCTGCTCAATGGTCTGCGGGGAGAGGTTGGATGGGATGGGAACTGAGTTACTGCAGAGAATTCCTTCTTGGGTGCTGGCTGGCGAGTCTTGCCCACATGCTCAGGGTTTAGCTGATCGCCATATTTGGGGTTGGGAAGGAATTTTCCTCCAGGGCGGATTGGCAGGGGCCCTGGAGGCTTTTCGCCTTCCCCTGCAGCGTGGGGCACGGGTCGCTTGCTGGTGGATTCTCTGCAGCTTGAGGTCTTCAAACCAATTTTGAGGATTTCAATAACTCGGTCCTGGGTTAGGGGTTGTTATGAAAGTGGATGGGTAGGGTTCTGTGGCCTGCCTTGTGCAGGAGGTCAGACTAGATGATCATATTGGTCCCTTCTGACCTATGAGTCTCTGAGTCTATAAGAGCTCTGTGTGACTCAAAAGCTTTTCCCTCTCTCATCAACAGAAGCTGGTCCAGTTAGTGCTCAAAGGAAGTTAGTGCTCAAAGAAAAATTGAGTGACTAAATCACACTTCCTTTTTGAAGATGGAATGTAGATTTTGCAAATGAAGGTTAGAAACATTTGATGATAGCAGCAGATAGAAATTATCCAAAAGTCAGTGGTAAAATCCTGGCCCCATTGAAATCAAGAGGAGTTTTGCCATTTAATTTCAGTGAGGACAGGATTTCACCTCAGGTCCATCCACCCTTTTTTAAAAAAAAAAATGAACTAATGTATACTGTTTAATAAAGAACTCATGTATATTTGATGATAATCATAGGGCAAAGCAGTTGCACAATTATAAAACATTTGAATCAATTAGTAGTCCAAGATGTATGAAAACCACATTTTCATTCACATTTCATTTACTATAATTCTTCCAGAGCTTTAGACTATTAATAGTAATTAGATTGTGGTGGCATGAAAGATGTGCTAGGCACGCTCCAAACACAAAAACACAATCCCTACCCAGGATATTGGAAATATGATGGAGATGAAGAGGATAGGAGAGGAAAAAGGCAGCAATATCCCTTTCTTCAGGCACTCCACATAACCAAAAACCAGGCCAGCAGAAGGTATGGCAGTGGGGGGATGTGACAAGAGAAGGGAATTAACAGAACTGATGGGAAATGAATGCATCACCTGAAGGGGTTGCTAAGCAATGTTTAACAATCAGATTCCAGACAGAAACTGAGGGGTCTTTGTTCCTATCAACATGCATGGTATTAACATATGCAATTCTCTTTCATTTCAATTGAAATTGTGTAATTCACTTGAGGGGAAAAACATCTGTATTGTATCCATACACTCCCTTCAACTAGGAACACCACTTTCGACTAATCCTTCAGTCAAAATTCAGTACAACTCAATGAATTTACAAAGTAGAATTCCTGTGAACAACATTATATACACTTTTTTATGTCCAGTTTTTCCAACCTAGCTTAATGACTTTCTCTGAATTCATTTGAAAACTTCTGCTTATTTCCCAGTTTGTGAAAAGCAGCAATACTATAATATATTTAAATGCCAGATTTTCCATTATTTCCTCTTTCGGCCTGAATTCATCTTATTTCCAGGCTGACAGTTTCCCACTGGAGGTCTTAGGCTTCAAAATTATATAAAATCAATGAACAGCAGCAGGTCAAGATGGTTTGGGTTAGATATCTCCGGAGAGCTTTAGAGCCGATAAAAAGTATAGATACTGTTGATAGCTTGGCACAGTAAATACCTTGAAGCTGTAATGAGGTTATGTCAAAAGAAAAAAAATACAGGTCATTCAAAATAATCTTTTCTGATACCTTAACTGCTGTAGTGAAAATTAAAATAATAAATCATTCCTTGACAGAAAGCAATTTTAAAGAAACAATTTTAGATTTGGGTCCTGATGAGCATTAAGAGCTTTTTTAACACACTTTTTGCAATAGGATTAAGTAGAATGACACTTCATATAAACAACAAAATTAAGGTCTTTGAGGTATGCTAGTTTAAATCCAATAGCAGTGATAGGCAAGGTTAGTGAGATTTTAAAATATATTGAGTTGTCCTATTTCTACTGAATTAACTGCAAAAGCAGAGGAACTTTTGATCCCAGACTTAGCTCTAAAGACCACAAAAAGAACAGGAGTACTTGTGGCACCTTAGACCATGGCTACACTGGCACTTTACAGCGCTGCAACTTTCGTGCTCAGGGGTGTGAAAAAACACCCCCCTGAGCGCTGCAAGATACAGCGCTGTAAAGCGCCAGTGTAATCAGTGCTACAGCGCTGGGAGCGCGGCTCCCAGCGCTGCAAGCTATACCCGTAAGGGATGTGGTTTACGTGCAGCGCTGGGAGAGCTCTCTCCCAGCGCTGGCGCTCCGACTACACTCACACTTCAAAGCGCTGCAATTTCAAGTGTAGCCATACCCTTAGAGACTAACAAATTTATTTCAGCATGAGCTTTCGTGAGCTACAGCTCACTTCTTTTTGCGAATACAGACTAACATGGCTGCTACTCTGAAACCTCTAAAGACCAGTTGCAAAACGAAGCCTACAGATATCTAGAAACACCCAAACCATGCAGAAACAGTTCAATTACTAATCAGAAAACAAAGGTACCACCCCACTAGTATAATCCTTATTTACACACCAACATTTTTCCACCCGCAGAGGCAGATTTCAATAGAAGCCACAAAGTGGCTGCTAGGCGCCCCTTGTAAACTTGTGACATTAGTTGTCTGACAGAAAGCATTGCCCCTGGCGATAGAAGGAACTGCTGCATGAACCTATGCAAGCTAGCATCTCAGTTGTCAAATCTACAAAACCAGGGATAATGAAAGCTGCTCAAAATTGTTTATCAAAACATTTTGTTTGACAAAACATGGCTTTTCAACTAAAACGAAAGTGTTTGCCGCACTTTTTCCCTTTACCTAAGTTTCCCCGGCTTTGTTAAACAAACTGAAAACCAAAAAGGCTTTTGGAGGAATTTTCAAAAAAAAATGTTGACTTTTCAGTTAAAAGGGGATAGGGAAAAGAGAGACTGAGACACAACAACCACGACATATTTTTTGCAGGAAATTTTGAAAAAAACTGATTTGGGCCCCCACTATCCTACATTGCTTACCATCAGTTATAACATATACAGGACCTTTTCATTCATAAAGTAATAGTATTAATCTGTTACATTATACCTCTGTTCTCAACCTTTAATTCATTATGAACAGCTTTAACACTACTATCTCATCCATCTCTAGTAGAGTAAGTTTTCAAGTATTTATTTAAGTTGTATACAACTTGCTATACATTCCAGCTCTGAGAAGAGTGCTATATTTTTCAATTTTGCCTAATACCTCTTGTCTAAATCAATTCTGCAACCAATAGCTATAGACTTTTGATACAAAACTAGAACCATATTTTCTCACAAAAAACATTTTACACTCAGTATAGGAAATGAGCCCCAGCTTGATGCATAAACTATGAGTGAATAAATAGGGAGAAAATTATAATTCACATTTTTTTCAAACATATATAATAAACATTACTCTGTTTATGATCAGAAATAGGAACAATATAAATTGAGCTGGTCATGACTTTTTTTAAAAATCCATTATTTCAACAAAACAATTTGTCAAAACCAAAACAATTTCCAAAACAGGGTCAGGTTTGACAAATCTCCCAACTTCCAAAAAAATTGGAAAAATATTTTTAAAATTGTCAAAAATGATCTCTTTCAACATTTTCAAAATAAAAAGTCTCAGTCTTTTCAAGCTGAAATGACTTTTTGTTTTGAAGTTTTAGTAAATTTAAATTTTAAAATGCTTTTTAAAAAAGGAGGAAAGCAAAAGAAAATGCTTCAAAATTATTTAAACAAAATGTTTTAACTAACCCAAATCTTTGTTTTGTTTTATTTTGTTTGTTAGTTTATGATGTGTTGTTGAGATTTTTACTTTTCGAAATCTTGAAATTTTTTTCACACCAGAAAAAACATTTCCCTTCTATCCCTAAAAATAAGTAATGTGGTTATTCAAGGCTCTTTTCCTGCCCATTTCTTTGCAGGATTATGAAATACAAGTGTTATTCTTCAGAGTTTGTTTATGAAGTGGTTGAAGTCTCTTCAGTGACAGGGCCAAATTTTCAAAAACTGACATCTTAATTGCACATAAAAACTATACACACATTGGCACAAGCAGGTACATGCATGTGTAAAATATGCTATTGTACACTTACCCATTTGGATATACAACTGTGCAGTTACCCACTTGCATCCACAAATGTATGCCAGTTCTGCACCCAAATGTTCTACTGCTGTACCATCATCCTACATGCTTCCATTTCTTTGAAAATTATGGGCCAGATTCACTGATATGGTCTAGTTGGTTTGCATCATTCTGGTGATGCAAAGCAGCTGTAAACCGAGCTTAACTGCTTGGTTAAGCTAAATTTACTGCATCTTTGCATCACCAAAGCAGTACAAAGCAACTGGATCCTACCAGTGACTCTGGTCCTATGTTTCCCATTAAAAGAGTCTATAACCAGAGTGATCTGCTTATAGGGAGTATCATTCCACATCTATTACTCTTCTCTATGACACTCCCTTTATTAAAATGTCTTTAAATTCTCCTGGCACTATTTTATTCTTAACATAAATAATGCAAAAATGGAGGGGAACGATTTCACTTAAGAAGCTCTCATTTATTGACGAATAAGATTAATAAATTGATAGACAAATTTATGGCTGTCTGACGATACTCAGATGTATCACTTGACAGCCCTTTAAATTATTACAATCACATTAAAAATCTGTGCAGAGCTGTCTTGGGGAAACATTCTTTCAATGAGATCAAATAGTGAGTGAGTCCTAAAGCTAGGTTATATCTATGATCTTCACTTAATATGTTTTATTTGACTTTCATTCTGTGGCACAGTCTAATCCAGCTGAAACCAGGAAAAAAGTTTCAGTATCTTCAAGTACAATATTCCACTCCTTTTGTTTTTTCCCTCATTCTTTACTCCTTTGAGCCACATTTTTATTCATAGACTATTAAAGTGCATAGAATTCAAATAAAGACCAAACATTATGCAATAATAGAAGTACAACAACATGCCTGCGTTCTGACATGTTAGTGACATAAGTTAAGGGAAGGTGGAAGAGAGACAGGCACATATCATGGGTTTCCCCTCCACCTACATTGTTCTGATAGATACAGAAGTCAGAGGGTCTGTCTACATTGCATATTAAGCCCACAGCTCTGTCTCAAGTTTGAGCCAAAGCCTCCCTTCCATCCACATACAAATCAGCAAGCACCAGGACCTGGGTCCTAGGACCCTATTAGATAGTTGGGGGTCAGAGCCCAAGCCCTGTCATTTTACAAAGTAGATGCAACTTAAGCTGCAAACCCAAATCAGAAGATCTGTGTAGTACCGTATTGATGCGTTAGCATAGCTGGGAGACCCGGGTCCAGCAACTGTAAACCCAGGTAGATGCTCAAGCACAAACTTGGAAACACTGAGTCCACAAGCCCAAGTCCCGCAGACCCAGGCTTAGGGCTTGGCTACACTGGAGAGTTGCAGCACTGGTGGTGGGTTTACAGTGCTGCAACTTAGTAACTATCCACACCTGCAAGGCACATCCAGCGCTGCAACTGCCTGGCTGCAGCGCTGGCTGTACACCTGGTCTGCTTGGGGTGTAACGATTGCAGCACTGGTGATGCAGCGCTGCTCATCAAGTGTGGCCACCAAAAGCGCTGTTATTGGCCTCCAGGGTATTAGGAGGTATCCCAGAATGCCTGCTCACAACAAACCAGAAGAATGGCTGAACTCCGAGCTCCCCCAAGCTGCTTATCTAAAAAACAAACACAGCTCCTATTTGCTTGATCGAGCGGAGGCAGGGGGAATTGCTTTGGAAGGTTCACAGCTGTTTTTTTGAAGAGAGAAGTCACACGGCAGAGGGGGAGGGGGAAGTCCGTGTTGAGCAGCTGCTTATGTGGTCTGAAGGCTATTTAGGAGTGCATAATTTGCATTTAGTGAATAAGAGAGGGGTGGAGGAAGGGCTCTAAACTTTTAAATTGATTGCAGTTTGGTGATGTGTATGTTCCAGTTCTTAGAACTTGCAAGGCAGGGAGCTGACAGATCCAAAAATCCACTCTCTCTCTCTCTCTCCCCCACGTTCCCCCTCACCCCCCTCTTTTGACAAGCATGTTGCAGCCACTTGAACGCTGGGATAGCTGCCCACAATGCACCACTCCCAACAGCGCTGCAAATGCTGCAAATGTGGCCACACTGCAGTGCTTTCCCTACACAGCTGTATGAAGACAACAGTAACTCCCAGCGCTCTACAACTGTAAGTGTAGCCATACCCTGAGTGTGCTGTGTAGATAGATCTTAAGTGAATTAAGATTGGGCAGTAGAATAAGCCATTCCTATCATTCAGGCCAAATGCTTTACAACGAAAGGCAATCTCCTGCTGTTTTTTATTCACCAAGCCACAAGTCAGCATTGAGGAAGGCAGTTGTCTTACACCTCACATAGCCAGCAAAAGCATAGACCCAGGAAGGCCTGGAGTGCTGCTGGGTGGTTAATTCCAGCTTGTTAATAAATTAAGGTATGCAGCAGTGATTCTACCAGTACCATGCACTTAATACACACACTGAAGATGCACTCAACACCATTTTACGTTTTTAACCACATCACAGCATGCCAGCACCTCCTGAATCTATGCTCTTTCTGCCCTGCTGGTGTCACAAAGAAGTCAATAAAAACTAGTCAAGGGCAATCAACAGCAGGTAACCAATATCAGTAAATATAAATGTATGTGAAAGTGAACATATTATATATTTATGGGTCCAAACTCACAGTCCTTAACTGGGCAAAATTCCTCTCAACTTCAAAAGGAGTTTTGCTCATTTAAGGATTGTAGGATTGGGTTTGATATCGTAATTTATTTGCCCCTCATCCAAGACACTTTGTCCTAATCATCTAGTGTAGTGCTAATATATCTTGCCACCATGTTATTCTGACTTTTCCTGTTTGACAAATGTGTCTCCTTATGATCTAATTGATTATTTTAATTTAATAAATTTCTCTTCCACCTCCTATGAAGACAGATTATGCTTAATGGAAATATGTACAATACAACATGCCAGAAGTGTATAATACTGTAAACTTTAACTGGTAAGTATGGTAATTTACCACCAGATTTATCTAGACATTGATATTTCATGTTTAAAATGTTAAAAGTTATTTCAATAATCACTCTGGTGAATTTTATGAGATTCATTATTATTTCAATTATTTTGTTATAATTTATTGGGGGACATAAATTAAGAATCATGATTATCCAGTTTTTTATAAAGTACTTTCTGATTCCTGTCAATTGAACAAAAGCCATTTTTAAAAGTGAGAATAAATTTCATTAAACTACCACACACTCAACAGCCATCTTCCTTTTAATTATGAGAGTTTTAAAATGCCATATTCTATGAGTTTGTATGCAAGTGAATTCATCATATCATCCTGGATGGATGGATGGAAAAGTAGGTCCAATCCCATAGCTTCCTTGGTGTAGGTAAATGCCAGAAGGTAGTAAAATCAGGCTAATCTCTCCTGAAAAAGGATGGTAAGGTGCATAATAGGTGGCAAGTAAATATACTTGGACTGTGGTCCTGAGTTGTGGAGCTGCTTGAGTGGCAGGGAGCTCTTTCATATGAGTTCTCCATCCTTTAAGCAACTATCGTTCTTTCCCTGACCTCTCTCTGTGCATGCCTTATGCTTGGGCTGTGACAGCAGCTAGATACTATAGTCTTCCTTGGCCATAACCCTTTCACACAGCTCTGACAGGAGGAGCAGGAAAGACCGAGACTAGTTTCCTTTGTTTCATAACAACGGTTTTAAACGTATCTTGCCTGCAGGAGCTCTCATATCCTGGTTCATGAAAGGAGTTTCATTCCTGAAGGGCTCCCTCCCATTCTCCTTTTAGAGACATGTTACCAACACTGCCAACCCCAAGCATTCAAATGTTATGAGTCAGGACCCCAAAGTCATGTGAGTGGCTTTAAAATCATGAGACTTCTTAACATAATTAATTTAGGGTTCTTTTACTTACCTTCTGGTTTTGAGCCTTTACAAGTACACTAAGGTCATTGTAAGAGAGTCCTTGGAGGATCAGGTGATACTAATGGGTTGCACACCCAGTTTCCAGCTTCACCTCTCAGCGGGAAGGTCTTTCAGTCCAATTCCTAACCCTTGTATGGGGCTCAGCTTCACCTCAGGGTTTTCAATATCCTTGCCCTCCCCTTACTAGAAGGGGAGTGGGGTGGAAATGAGGCTTATGCCCTACCTGCAGCAAGGCACCAGGTATGGAAGCCCAGGCCCTCCCACTCCATTGGGCTCTGCCCCAGGCCCTATGAGAGCCAACGGTGCCTGGCACCCTGGAGTTCCCTCGGTGTTGTCTACCTTTGTCACTTCCTACCATCCATCTCCCCACACAGTTCCAAGTCCAATAAAAGATAAAAGAAAGAACGACGACTACATCTTCCACTCCAGCTGGGCTCAGCAGGCAGTCTTATTCCTCACCCAGAGGCTTCTTTGGAGCCCTTGCTCAGGAGCCCTAAGATAAGAGTAGGTCTGTCTTCCTCCCAACCTCTCGCTGCTGAGCTGAGTTGCTCCCTTTTAAGCTTTCTCTCCAGTTGAAGCATGCTTTGCAGGTCTGGAGGGGTGGGGCTACCTGAAACCAGTATTGTCCTTTAACCCCTTTGGGTCGGGTGGGGGTTATATACACCCCATCACAGTCATTCACAAGCTTTATTCCACATCAGTGAGGGCTAGAAACTTTCTTTTAAAAAACAAACAAAAAAAACTGAGATTCTGATGTAGTCGCTTGGTTCCAGGAGCTGGGACTTTAAGAAAACTAATTATTGTAAGACTTGCAATAATACTGTGAGAGTTGGCAGTATTGTGTTATGGTTGCCTCTCTCCAAACCAGATTGCTGCTGGGAAAACCTCAGCCCAGTGAGGTTACTTCTACATGAATGAGCTTCATTATTGGAGCTGTCAGCCAGGAACAGTTCCCATGGCCCCTTTACTGCTATTCTTTGGATGAATGTCAGCCCACCTGAAAAGAATCTGTTTTCCCATGCACCCTTCCCTCAAGGAGAAGTCTGGTATCCCTGAGCCTCTTCTGTGGACTTTTTTCAGAGCCTAACTATTGTATGTGGCAGTGGGGAAGGTGAGTACCAAGACTCCTCTGTTAGGGAAATACCTGTAATCATCAAGCCTGATTATGGAGGGGAAATTATTTTTTGTGTAAACCTCAGCTTGTTAGCATTGTTGTCTCTGGGCCAAATACTGAGAATTGCTGAGCACTTGCTGTGCATTTAGGATTCCCACTGATTTCAGTATGAGTTACAGGAGTTCAGCACACATCAGCGTTTAGCCCTATAGGAATATGTATGCAGTCAATAGTGCCTAGCCAGCTATTTGCTGCTTTATATATAACAAAAAATCTACACAAGAATTGGCAGCGAGGTACAACTTATCTTCAGAGGTTTTCAAGAGAGATGAAGCCCTTATTTATTTTAACTGATTGCATTAACTTGGGACCAGAAAAGAGCACTGTGTGACAGTGTGAGCCTGGTGGGCAAAGTAGAGATCTCATAAGCTAACACTGAGAGTCTTGTCGAGGCTCATCCTTGAGAGCTTGAAAGTCTGGCAAACAGCTAACTTCAACTATAATATCTTCCTGCCCACACAATCTCCAAGTACAATGGTCTAGAGTGGGATAAAAGTCAAGACACCACAGGGCTATAGTGGACAGTCCTGCATCTGCAATGCCTTAGGTAACAAGCTAAGCCTAATCACAAGATTAGATCTGTGTAGAAAGTTATTACAGCTATCATTAGGGAATATTACATCTTGACCCAAACCAATCAGATACCTGGTGATAACCTGAACAGTTGTATGTCTAGTAAAGAAATGAGCTATGCCTGTATATTTGTGATGATGGTGCTGGCATGTTCTTGCTGCATAAGAAAGTTGCTTTCAGTCTGTACCATCAAAGGTATGCAGTTCTCTATTAATAATAGCTCTAAATCACCATTTAAATTGGCACTGAATGCCTTTATTTAAGCCACTTGATGTGTTTAATGTTTGAACAATGGTAATAAATGACTGAGTGATTTATCTGTTATCTAAGAGGATCATTTAATTATTCTAAAGAATAAATGGCACCTGAATATTTAACTAAGGGATTTAGACATCTGAAATTCTGTTTTAGAATTGTTATTACTTTTATTTAGATTTGTTCCTTTCCTAACCACTGAATTACTCTGGGGCTTACAATGTATGTCTTGCCAGTGCTGCAGTTTATGAGTAAGGATCCAGCTCCCCCCAGCTCAAATCACGTCACCTTAGGGACTTACTGTTTTCCCTCCTGCTCCATTTCTACCATATTGAAAACAGTTTCCTATATAAAAGATGTTGCCTTGGGTTATGCACTGAGATATGACATAAAAGAAACCAGCACCTGTACAAATAATACCACACTGAACTCTAACAAAAAGCAGTTGGTTTTATTACAGCTTCTTCAAAAAAGTTAAGAACAACTGAGAAAGGCAAAGTAAAACAACAAAGATGTGACACTTCTCGATTTGCATCAAATACGTTAATTAAATAATAGATACATTATTCTACACTAACTCTTCTGCTCTAGAATACTGCTACATCATCCACAGTGATACCCACTCCTGACAGAAAGGCACACAAAGAAACATGGTCATCTATAGCTTCAAGCTACACATTGACCCTAGTATTAACATATTATTGTGAAGGTTTTTTTTTAAATTTAATTACTTTATAGAATAAGACACAGTCACATTCCAGAGGAAAGAAAAAGCTTTGCATTTCCCCTTCTTCACTGCAGCTGCAGTCAACAAACACATTATTGTTGACAGAGACAAGGTTTAAATATCCAGGGACAGGCATTATCTCTGGAGAGATCTAGATATTGAACTCACTGTAGCTCAAGCTGAGGCTGAGGCTGGCAGCTTTCAAAGCACAAGGCAAGCCCTATCTCCTTGAGCAGACACATTATGGAATGCCCTCAGTAATAAAATGGACTTTCATTTGAAATCCTGGAGTCCAGTAGTACAAATGTATTTAGAACCAAATACCATTACACATATTTCTAATGTGCTCATTACAATGGAATTTAGATGCTGTTACATATAGTAGGTGCTTACTTACAAATACTTGGACTAAAATGGTTTACTCAGAGAGGACATTCACCACTTTCTGTAAAATGATACCTCCAAAACATTTCTTATTTCTTAACACTCTTAACTTAAAAGCTTAACTTCTAGTCTGTACAACAATCTTAAACAAATCATCAAGACTAATTTTATAATACCCCTTATCTAGTTTAAATATATTGTTTGCGTCTTCTCTATAAACGACATAATCCCAGTTTTGTAATTCTCTTCATGTATAAGCACCTTTGTTCCATTTATCAGCTCAGCTTTCTTGTGCTAGAATCTCATTGTATGTCATTGTACAGCTTCACTGAATCTTTCTTCAGCTATGTAGATGCAAGCCAACATTCTGTTAATCTTTTTTCCTGTTCCTATACACTGGACTAAGAATTTAAATGTTGGATATATCAATGCATTCACATTCTTTGCCCCCTAACCCCCCATAATGCTTGAAGGCCTTTTATACTATACTCTGCTTGGCCCTTACTTCTGATCAGTTACATCCCTTTATACTTAAAAACTTTGGGGAAAATTCATCCCTGCTGTATTTCTATTGGATTCAGTACAGTTACACCAGGAATGAATTCAGCCCAATAAATTTCATATTTCACTTCAGTCTCTTCACCTAAATTTTTCCTCTTAACCCCATTTTGTATCATTTGCAAATTTAAGACAGAATTTTTAAAGTTTCTTTAGCCTAAATTCCTTCTGCGTACACAAAGTTTTATATATGCAGAACTTGCCTGTACACTTTTTGCACATGTAAATTCCAACATGCAAGCGACAGTATTTGAAAATGTATATAAAAGTATTTGCACACTCAAATCTGTGAACACTCATGACATGTTTTTAAAATGTGGTGCTTATTTATTGGACACCTAATAAATCTCAAACTAAAAAAAGCTTGAACAAGATATCTTGTCTGATGAACAAAAATCTTTGACATACATACACTGTTAAAATACAAAGATTGTAATGCTGCCAGAGTCAACTGTAGTTTAGATTACTGGATCCATGAAAATAGACAATTCTAGCATCTAAAAAGAGGGAAGAATTTTGGATTCAAGTGTTACTAGAACACACTCATTTCTGGAAATCCAAGTAGGTATTGCAGGAATATATCTCTCCAATGCCGTGTTTTAATTTGTACTGGTTCCATTTCCCTCTCTTCTGATGAGACTATTGGAACTTTGAAGCTTGGGGTGGATTTTTTAAAAGGTAACACAAGGTGAAATTCAGAGTAATTTTTATTTAAAACCAATAAAGTTACATTATTTAGTAAATAATTTGTATCGCGGATTTCATATTTTTGTTCATGTGACTTTGCATTTACGAAGCCCTGCAGATTTTCCAAAGCTTCCTACAGTCACTGTGGCAAAATTCTTGCCGATTTCCATCGGCTGTAGTTAATGTTTGCATTCAGCTCCCTCCCAGAGATCTACCGCTGAATTTTACTGGGTCCACATAGCGTCCAACACCTCTCCTCTTCCACCACAACCACCATTAAGTTGCCAGGATGAGTCTGGATTTCCTATCTTTATAATCTGCCACAACACCACTGGTGGTATCAAAAAAATAATATCAGCTGGCTTCCCATTCTGGTGTGAGGAGCAGTCATTTAAAAGTTTAGGTAGGCTGCACTACTATTCAGGTATGATGATTTATTGGAACACTTACACACTGACCTCAAATTGACAGGAAAACATTGCCCAGTAGATAGCTGTATGCATTCGGGGGATGGCAGGGAGGAGGAATCACTTTTCACTACAAGACATACACTTTGACACTTGACATGCCATCTCCCTTCTGCAGTCTATAAAGAAAAGGAATAAATGCCAATTCTTGGAAGATCTCACTTATGTTAGTAGAGACACTGAAATCACAGTAGAACTAGTTGCATGAGAAAAAGGCAGCAGAATCACATTTAAGTATTTTTGAGAGAAGGGGAAGAGACAGGAAATCTGTGAATTGACATATGCATGCATAAGTATATACATTTTTCACCAGGAGAATGGAGAGCTTTGGGATTGGCAGTGCTTAGTTTGTAATGAAAGAGGTGCCAGGGCTCACACTCAGAGGTGCTGGGCTACGAAATGCCAAGCCGAGAGGCACTGGGGCTCAGCCCTGGCAAACCCTGGCACAAATTAAGCACTGGAGATTAGAATACAAAAAACAGTGTTACGGGTAAGCTAATACTTAAAGGGGATTGGTAACAGATTGAAAATATTCAAAATTAATTACAGATATGGGTTCTTAACTTTGCCTCAAGGTTACTGGGTAATGACAAAACCTCCATGATTGAATCCAAACAAACACTATCCTTTCCTCTTCTAAATCCCTTCTCAAGACTCACCTCTGCTGTAATGTCCACAAAACCAACCCTGCTGATCATGGCTAGACAGGTGACAAGCTGAGACTCTTCCTTTTCCCCTTTTGTTTTCCTTGCCCCTTCCTCCCCAAAAGTCCATGAAACTAAACAACAACAAGTAAAAATACAACACATGTAACTAACAAAGCTGTAGTGTAAGGACATCAACACAGAGAGCCATGTTTTAAGCAGCAACTAGACGACTCCTTGAACAGGATGTTCCTATATTTACTAAGCTCCCCATTATAACACATCCTGGTCCTATCTGGCAATGGTAGAGGATCAGGAACTCTATAACCACTCCACAAAAGCAGTGCCAATTCTTCACCTACTCATTACCTAATTTATTGTCTCTACATCCCCTACTCCCCTGTTTGAGTCTTTAGGTTGTAAGCCCTCAGGGAAGGTTTGTCTCTTTTCTATTTGTACAGTATCCAGCACAATGAGGCTCCAATCCCAATCAGAGCCTTTGGGAACCACCATAATATAAATATTTATTACTACTAATAAGCCTGCATTATGTAAGACAAGTTCAATGACTTCCTGAGAATGTGCTGCTTTATATTTATAATGAGACAAGAAAATGCCAAAAAGCAAGCAATACCAAAGGGCAATTTGTCAGTTAACAGATACACACCTTTGGAGTGCTGTGTCCTTTATAACTATGTGACAAATCCACACCTTACAATGTGTTATTCTGCTAAAATTTTAAAACAACATTTTAAGCTGTAATAGCTCATTATTTAAAACAGTGTGTGTGTACAACAGTTCCTTTCATCCCATGAATTCCAGTGTACTTCACAGACTTTATTAATTGTTAGTATACACAACGGGTCAAATTCTTTCCCTATTTACATCTGTGTCACCCCACTGAAGTCAATAAGGTTGCACAGGCATAAGAGGTGAGAAATTCTGGATATGTCTGTGTGTATATATAGAGAGGAGGTAAGATATAAAACAATCTTAACTCTGTCTTTTTATCCCTGTTACTGTCTGGACAGAGATTTAGAACCTTAAGGGAGGTTAAAGTAGTCAATGTTTTATCAGCTCATGACAGAATTAAGACTGCAGTACTCTGAGTTTTCAAAACAGTACAGAATCACAGTTGGAGAATGTGGCACTTTGCCCCATTACTGTAATGTAATTGGCCCCAAATTGCAAAAAATCTACTGCAATCAGGTGATATCAGAAATTTCCCTCCATCTTCAATGGTAGGTAGAAATCTCCTGAGATGTTTTTGTAAGATCTTAGTCAAATTTGAAACAATACTAGAAAATGGTCTCCTTCCAATTTTGGATCTACCTCAGAAATAAAATTGTAGAGGTGAATTTTCTGTGAATTTGGCTTCCAGCCCCAAGTTTGAAGGAGTTCGGATATGAGTTTTCAGTTTTGGCTCATCCCTGATATAAACTAATTTAACTTACATGTGGGAGAGGATGGCAGTTTGGTGATGAAGAAGAAAGGTACAGCTACCTGAAAAAAATGTAGATGGGATAATGAAGTTTGCCTTAGCTGTATGTGAGCTCATCCTATAGCTGACAAACTATCAAAGTCCTGCTGCTACTGCTGCTGCCACCAGCTTGGAGCCCCTTATGCACAAGTGACTTTTATTTAAAGAGAGCTCCAAAAGCACACTTCCGTGCAGTGCTCTGCTATCAGGGCTGTTCAGTGAAGTCTTCCTGTGTTTTGAAGCCCTCACTGGAATGTGATCGTATGCACTATACAGCCTGGAGAACTAGAGCAGTTGTCTCATATGTATTCTCCATCTAAAAGAGCTATTCCATTCAACTATCAGCTTCAATTGTCATAAAGAACTGAGAAGAAGGTATATTAATTTTTCTCTGATTTTTGTAATCAATTTTCTGCGCACGCCCACATGGTCCAGTGGTAGAGTATTCACTTGTAAAAAGGCTTAGCCTGGATGTGTGTGTTCAATGGGAATAATTACACGGGTTTCAAACATTCACTGCTTTCATAAGTCATTGTCTAACACAGTAATGTACATGTCAGTTAAATTTCAGACCTGATATCTTTACAGAGACAATCACCTCAAGAAGGAATCTTAAATTGGCTCTGGTTACAACAAACAGACCTGGTTTAATTCAATTAACACGAAATGGCACTGGTTTCAGCGGCAGAAGTGTCCAATTTCCCTTTCCTTTCTTTCTAAAAGGTCACATACGTTTCTTGTGAAAACATATTACACCTTCCGCATCAAACCAGAAAACTATCTTTTCTGAAAAATATAAACAATTTTTTTGTATTTTTATTTTAAAACCCATATACATTAAGTGATTTAGAGAAGCAAATCACAGTAAGTGCATCTGCTATTGTTGCATTTCTTGAAAGCTGATTAATTTATGGATGGCACACCGTATAACATTTTATTGACCAACAAAGAAACACCCTGCAATGCATTTCCATCTCCCTTATATTGATTCAAGTCAAGCCAGGCAATCATACAAAAATCAAGCATTTTACAGTCAACCAGAATCAGAACAAAGTGAAATACCCAGTTAGAAGTGATTGTTTTGCACACATGTAAGCTTATCACTAGACCTCCTTTAGGCTCAAACTCAATAAATAAAGTCCAGCCTCCAAAGAACTGACTCTATGGCTATGTCTATACTATGGGATAATTTCGAATTAACAGAAACCGGTTTTATAAAACAGATATTATAAAGTCGATTGCACGTGGCCACACTAGGAACATTAATTCGGCGATGTGCACCCACGGTCCGAGGCTAGCATCAATTTCCAGAGCGTTGCACTGTGGGTAGCTATTCCGTAGCTATCCCATAGTTCCTGCAGTCTCCCCTGCCCCTTGGAAATCTGGGTTGATATCCCAGTGCCTGATGGGGCAAAAATCATTGTCGTGGGTGGTTCTGAGTACAGCCTCACCCCTCCCTCCGTGAAAGCAGCAGACAACCATTTCACGCCTTTTTTCCTGGGTGAACTGAGCAAACGCCATAGCACAGCAAGCATGGACCCTGCTCAGATCAATAGCGTAATCGTGGACGTTGTAAACACCTCGCGCATTCTCGTGCTGTCTATGGTGAACCATGAACTGCAAAGACAGGAGAGGAGGAGGCAGCTACAGCAGCACGGCGACGAGAATGATGAGGCCATGGACACTGAATTCTCCCTAACCGCGGGCCCCTGCGCTTTGGAGCTCCTGCTGGTAATGGGGGAGGTTCTACCCATTGAACGCCGATTTTGGGCCTGGGAAACAAGCACAAACTGGTGGGACTGCATAGTTTTGCTGGTGTGGGACGATTCGCAGTGGCTGCGAAACTTTCGCATGCATAAGAGCACTTTCTTTGAACTTTGTGACTTGATTCCCCCTGCCCTGAAACACCAGAATACCAAGATGAGAACAGCCCTCACAGTTGAGAAGCAAGAGGCAATAGCCCTCTGGAAGCTTGCAATGCCAGACAGCTACCGGACAGTTGGGAATCAATTTGGAGTGGGAAAATCTATTGTGGGGGCTGCTGTGATGCAAGTAGCCAAAGCAATCATTAAGCTGCTGCTACGAAAGGTTGTGACTCTGGGAAACATGCAGGTCATAGTGGATGGCTTTGCTGCAATGGAATTCCCTAATTGTGGGGGAGGGCGATAGATGGATCCCATATCCCTGTCTTGGCACCGGACCACCAGGGCACCCAGTACATAAACCGCAAAGGGTACTTTTCAATGGTGCTGCAAGCACTGGTGGATCACAAGGGACGTTTCACCAACATCCACGTGGGATGGCCAGGAAGGGTTCATGACACTCGTGTCTTCAGAAACACTACTCTGTTTAAACGGCTGCAGCAAGGGACTTACTTCCCAGACCAGAAAATAACAGTTGGGGATGTTGAAATGCCTATAGTTATCCTGGGTGACCCAGCCTACCCCTTGATGCCATGGCTCATGAAGCCATACACAGGCAGCCTGGACAGTGGTCAGGAGCTGTTCAACTACAGGCTGAGCAAGTGCAGGATGGTGGTAGACTGTGCATTTGGCCGTTTAAGGCTAGCTGGCGCACATTACTGACTCGCTCAGACCTCAGCCAAACCAATGTCCCCTTTGTTATTGCTGCTTGCTGTGTGCTCCACAATCTCTGTGAGAGTAAGGAGGAGACTTTTATGGCGGGGTGGGAGGCTGAGGCAAATCACCTGGCCACTGATTATGCGCAGCCAGACACCAGGGTGATTAGAAGAGCTCACCAGGAAGCGGTGCGCATCACAGAAGCCTTGAAAACGAGTTTCATCACAGGCCAGGGTATGGTGTGACTGCTGTGTTTGTTTCCTCTTCATGAACCCCCTCCCCCCCATTGACTCCTTCCCTGTAAACAACCCACCCTCCCCCTTCGATTACAGCTTGCTTAAGGAAATAAAGTCACTATCGTTTAAAAAGCATGTATTCTATATTAAAAAGTAATTATAAAAAGAGGCAGAGAATTAACAAGGTATCCCGGGTGTGGTCTGGGAGGAGGATAGGAGGGAAGGAAAAGGCCACTAAAAAATTTTCAAAGTAATGACAGCCTTTTGGTTGGACTGTCCATGGGGGTGGAGTGGGTGGGTGCAAAAATCCTTCCCCTACGCTTTCTTACACGTCTGGGTGAGGAAGATATGGAACGTGGTGAGTGGTGAGGGTGGTTACACAGGGGCTGCAGCGGCACTCTGTGACCCCGCTGCTCTTCCTGAAGATCCACCAGACGTCGGAGGATATCAGTTTGATCATGCAGCAGCTCCAGCGTTGCATCCCGCCACCGCTGATCTTCCTCTCATCTCAAGCGCCTCTCCTATCCTCACGTTCACTAGCATCTTTCCTGTACTTTGCTACCATGTCCTTCCACTCCTTCAGACGAGCTCTTTCATTGCGGGTTACTTCCATGATTTCAGAGAACATTTCATCTCGCGTCCTCTTCTTCCTCCACCTTATCTGAGCTAGCCCTCAGGATGGAGTAGGGAGGCTTGAAAAATGTGCAGCTGCATGAGGGAGGGAAAAAAGGGAGAGAAGTATTTAAAAAGATACATTTCACAGAACAATGGTTATACTCTTTCATAGTGAACAACATTATTCACCTTACATAGCACATGTGGTTTCACTGCAAGGTCACATTTTGCATCTTTTAATATTGAGTGCCTGCGGCTCTGGTGTTACATATCTCACAGACGCAGGTCCGGGAATCACAATTCAGCTTGCATGCGTCCATGGTAAGCCACTGTCTTTCAGCTTCTCCAGCCTTCATATACACAGTGCCCTCTGATGCTTCTTTCCTGTTAACAAGCAGCAGCAGACGCCAACCCCTCCCCTCCCCAATCCAATTCTCTAGGATTGCTTTACCCCTCCCCCCACCGCATGGCTGGTATAATGGAAGATTATTGCTAATCACCCCCCTTTCCCCCACCCCGCCACCGCGTGGCTGCTAGCTGGGAATATTCCTGCTGGCCAAACGCTAAAAAGCTCAGCGCTATCCTTCCTCCCCTCCCCCCGCTTGGCTACATGCAAGGAAGGATTTCTTTTAAGCAACAGCCCAGTAGGAAAATGCCCATCTCTGTCCCCTTAATTAAATTCCTTAATTTCATCCAGGTTACCATGAACGATATCACTCTGCTGAGGATAACACAGCGAGATAAAGAACGGATGTTTCTTAAATGCCAGCAATCACCGGGACCATACGCAGCTAGGCTTTGTCATGCAATGATACCTGATTACTTGCTACATGCATGGCATGGTAAAGTGTCCTACCATGGTGGACGGAACAAGGCTGCGTTGCCCAGAAACCTTCTGCAAAGGCTTTTGGAGTACCTCCAGGAGAGCTTCATGGAGATGTCCCTGGAGGATTTCCGCTTCATCCCCAGACATGTTAACAAACTTTTCCAGTAACTTTACTGGCTGCGAATGCATCCCAAGCCCTCATGGCAAATCAATCATTAAAAAACGCTTTCTTTTAAACCACGTTTTATATTTACAAAGGTCCACTCACCTGAGGTCGCTTCCATGGCTTCACTGTCTGGGCTAGAGGCTTGGGAGGGCTGGGAGGGTAATTCTGTCTGGGTCATAAAAAGCTCCTGGCTGTTGGGGCTAATGGAGTGCTGTGTGCTCGCTGCAAGGTCGTCCTCCTCTTCCTCATCCTCCTCCTCATCTTCCCCCTCCGCTGAATCCTCAGCTATGGTTGAGATTATAATCCCCACCTCAGAATCCACGGACAAGGGGGGTGTAGTGGTGGCGCAGCCCCCTAAAATTGCATGCAGCTCAGCGTAGAAGCGGCATGTTTTTGGCCCTGACCTGGATCTTCCATTTGCTGCTTTGGTTTTCTGGTATGCTTGTCTGAGCTCCTTAACTTTCAATCTGCACTGCACTGAGTCCCTGGTGTGGCCTTTTCCCATCATAGCCTTGGAAATTTTTTCAAATATTTTTTCATTTCGTCTTGTGGAATGGAGTTCTGTTAGCACTGAATCCTCTCCCCATATAGCGATCAGATCCAGTACCTCTCGTGCGGTCCATGCAGGTGCTCTTTTTCTATTCTCAGGAGATAGCATTGTTACCTGTGCTAATGAGCTCTGCGAGGTCACCTGTGCTGGTGAGAGCTCCACACTGGCCAAACAGGAAATGCAATTCAAAAGTTCGCGGGGCTTTTCCTGTATACCTGGCCAGTGCCTCTGAGTTCAGATTGCTGTCCAGAGCGGTCACAGTGGTGCACTGTGGGATACCGCTCGGAGGCCAATAACGTTGATTTGCAGCCACACTAACCCTAAACTGATATGTTAATATCGATTTTAGCGTTACTCCTCTCGTTGGGGAGGAGTACAGAAATCGATTTAAAGAGCCCTTTAAATCGATATAAAGTGCATTGTAGTGTGGACGGGTACAGCTTTAAATCGATTTAACGCTGTTAAAATTGGTTTAACTGCGTAGTGTAGACCAGGCCTATTTAAGGCTGTCAAAGCCCACAGAACAGTTAAAAGACTGGAAAACTTTACTTATACTGAAAGACTTAAGGAGCTCAAGCTATTTAGCTTATCAAAGAGAAGGTTAAGGCTGAATCATAGTCTATAAGAACCTTCATGGGGAAAGAAATTTGATAATAGAGGGCTCTTCAATCTTACAAAGGTATAACAAAATCCAGTGGCTGGAAGCTGAAGCTAGAGGAATTCAGATTAGAAACAAGGCATTTTTTTTTATTTTTTTTTTTTTGTAAACAGTGAGGGTAATTAACCGTTGGAACAGTGCAGATTCTCTATAGCTGGAAATGTTTTAACCAAGACTGGATGTATTTCCAAGGCTATGTCTACACTACCGCGGTAAGTCGATCTATGCTACGCAACTCCAGCTATGTGAATAACGTAGCTGGAGTCGACGTACCTTAGATCCAGTTACCGCAGGGTCTACACCATGGGGGGTCAACGAGAGAAACTCTCCTGTCAACTTACCTTACTCTTCTTGTTGGGGATAGAATACAGGGGTCGACTGGAGAGTGATCTGTCATCGATTTGGTGGGTCTTCACTAGACCCACTAAATCGACCACCAGTGAATCGATCTCAGGGCATCGATCCCAGCTGTAGTGTGGATGTAACCTAAAAAGATATGCTCTTTTTAGGAATTAAATCAGGAAAGTCTTATGGCCTGTGTTATGCAGGAGGTCAGAACACAATCACAATGGTCCCCTCTGGCCTCATCTATAAATCTATGAAAAATAATATATCCAGGGATTCTACAGTGTACAAGTTAGATTATTTCTGTATTGAATGTACCTCTCAGTTGCTGTATTTTTCTAAAGCACCTTGAACCTCACAATCCAAAAGAGATCTCAGTAAATTCAATGGAGAAATCTTTCAGATAAAAAAATAGCAGCTAACCACTAAACACAAAGTTTTTTAAAAAGCCAGTAACCCTGGGTTTGTGTCCTTATTGATCCATTAGCAGATCTAAAGACACAGAGGACTTTAGAAAAATCATTGGAGTGTGTGACTGGGGACATTTACTGCTCAAGGCTGATATCTCAGCTGCAGCTCTACCGGTTCCCAACTGGGAACAAGAATGTTATGTCTGAGGATATGTCTACACTGGCAAGTTTCTGCACTGCAAGTTATACCCCTTTTATTAAAATGCTGGAATTAAACCGCTGTTGCATGTCTGCACTGTGCTTGTTGTGATGCTGCAGCACATCTATATTAGCAGCTCTTGCAACAGCAAAGACAGCAGTGCATTGTGGTTGTATCCCACTGTGCAACTGGCTGCAGGGTGCTTTGGGAAGGGTTTGCAATGCCTTTTGGGACAGGCACAGCATCACATGATGCAGGTTTTTCAATACCATGGTTCCATGGGTATCCTACTACATTGCCAGCTGCTTTTCAACTGAAGTGGCTGGGGCAGAGTGCATGACAGAGAGTGTGTGTATGTCTATATGGAGGGGTAAAGAGAGAGAGTGTGTTTTGGGCGACATAAAGTGTGTCAGTATGCCATCTTGTACATTCAGACAGCAGCAGGAAGTAACCAGTACTGAGGCAGGGGGAGAGAGAACCCCCGACATCAGCCCCTGCCTCCCTTCCTGGGCTCTCTGCACAGTAATCTCTCTCTCACACACACACACGTACACACCCCTCTGCCTCTGTGTCCAACAGCATGAGCATTCCACATTAACGGTTTGCTTTATGTCCTGGAGCAGATCAGCACAGCACACAATGGCTGTCAGAAACAGTGCTTTGAAAAGGGAGGGGCACATGTCTCCAGGACAGCAAAGTTCAAAACAATGAACAGAGCAGTAATTTGAGGCATCATGGGACAGCTCCGGAGGCCAATTACAGCCCAGACAGCAATCAAGTGTCTACCACTGAAGCTTCTGAGCAAATAGCCTTACAACGCTTGTTGAGGTGGTTTTTTTGCAGCACTACAACTGAGGAGTTTCTGTGCACAAAGTGGCTTGGCAGTGTTTACACATCTGCAGTTTGAGCGCAAAAAGCTACTGTACTGCACAGAAACTTGCCAGTGTAGACAAGCCCTGAGACTGTGTTAAAACTTGGACCTTGGAGAGCTTCGATTCAGGGTTTGGCCTCAATTTGGATGTCATTACTGCAGTTTATAAAAAACAAAAACTCTCCAGTAAAGAGAGGACCTGATATTTCTATTTTTAAAACCAGAAAAAAATAATTATAAAGAAACCCTGTAGAATATGTATAATGCTGATCTCATGAAGCAGCAGTGAAAGGCACAAGCAAAAAAATTCTGTTTGTGTATGTTTGCTTTTCAGTTCACTTTGAATTCACTGGGCCCAATTTTTCTCACTTCTATTAATGGAAATGAGGAATAAGTCCACTGAAGTCAATGGAGTCACCCTAGTGTAGTATGTGAGCAGAATATGGCCCAATATTTTTGTTTTGAGATCAGAAAGTATATGTCAAAACAAAAAACCTTGTTCCCCACACTCTTATCTCCTTCCTTTTGTTCACCTAACACTGGCATGCTCTGTCCCTTCATATAATCTAGGACCCGGCACTTCTGGTGTGAGAGTCTTTTCTCTGATGCAGATACTTCTGAAACACAATTCCTGTATCTCTGCTTCTCACTGAATCAGAGTCAGATCTATCACTGGCATAAGAGGGCACCATGTTATTCACTTCAAAGGCATTCTCCACTCATTTACACCAATAGCGAATCTAGTTGTATCTCATCTTTTTCCTTCTGATACTTTTTAATTTTATTCTCTCTGGTCCTACTAATTAATTTTGCAAAATAGCATCCATTGCTGCGAGGTGCCTTTTAAAGTAACTACAAAGGGGCCAGAGTCACCAAGCTGACCTCAAGACTGGGGAGGAAGAACATAAAAGCAGCAAAAGCTACAATTGCCTCTCCTTCCAGCTACACTGAGTTGATGATCTAGTCCCTGATTAGGAGTTCAGCACCAACAAAACCTCAGGCAGGATACTCAGATTGGTACTTTTTGATGGTCAGAGAGCAGACCCACTCATTTGAGGCTGATTTCATGATTTGAGTTAGTTTTCAAAATGTTTCCATCTTCCCACTAAAATCATTTGCAAATGATATCCTTTTTGCAGGTGAAGGGAGCCATGATACAGAAGTTGAATGAGATCCTAACAGAAAACAAGCTTTTCTAGAGCAACGCAAGGATAAGAACATGAAACTCATCCCAGAAAAATGTGTGACTCAAAGAGCATTAGATGACATACACTGAACATCTGCTCACAGTAGAGGAACTAAAAGCAGATCCCAACAAGATCAAGGTATCAGGACCCCAAGAAGGGCAATCAGGGCCAAGGACTGGAGCAGGGGCAAACCTGAGGCTGGGAGTAGCAGAGGAGTTAGTAGTCAGGATACAAGCCAGGGTCAGTACCAAGGGTCAGAGTCCGGCTCAGGTTTCAGGGTCTAAGTCAGGAGATGAAGTCCAAATCAAGCCGAGGTTAAGCCAGAAATTTAAAAGCAAGGAATAGGAAAAGTAATGGCAACTACAAAAAGATCTACACTTTGTCTGGACATTTCCTGGAAAACTACTTGGGTTTATATAGTGCAGGGAGCCAATCAAGAGCCATATGGCTGCTGTTTGTCAAACCCTTGAGGTGGAACTTCCCATGGTCTGTGTCCATGGCAAGTCATGGAAGTGGACTGCATATTGGTTACAGCTGCTGCTGGGTGGCAGCTTGTAGATATCAACTGCCTAGTTAGGGTTGCCAACTTTCTAATCACACAAAAACAAACATCCTTGCCCCACCCCTTCCTTGAGGCCCCACCCCTGCTCGCTCCATCCCCCCTCCCTCCATCACTAACTCTCTCCCCCCTTTCATCAAGCTGGATTGGGGTATGGGAGAGGGTTCAGGGTGCAGGGTCCTGGAGGCACTTACCATGGCTCCTGGGTAGTGGCCACCTGGTCCCTGTAGCCCCTAGATGCAGGGGCAGCCGGGGAAACTCCACACACTGCCCTCACCCCCGCAGATGCTGCCCCTGCCGCTTCCATTGGTTGCGGTTCCCAGCCAATGGGAGCTGCGGAGCCAGCCTTCAGGGCCGGGGCAGTGTGCAGAGCCTTCCTGACGACCCATGAGTTTAGGGGCTGCAGAGACCTGGTGGCGGCTTCCAGGAGCCACACAGATCTAGGGAAGGCAGGGAGCCTGCCTTAGCCCTGGGCCCCTGCTGTGCCACCAACCAGACTTTTAACGGCCCGCTCAGCATGGGCATTCCAATTGAAAACCGAATGCCTGGCAACTCTATGCCTAGTTGCTCTACAGGCCTGGGTTCGAGACCCATGGGACCTTCCACAAAGAAGTCAGACATGCCAGCTCCAGTAGATGTGAAAGGTATATAGTGCTTCATAGAAATTATAGATGTTCTGTTGCAATAGTTGAACCCAGACATCATCTCACAAGGAAGGATGTTGAGTTGGACTGAGCAGATCCCCACTGGCAGGCATCTGACATGCTGAAATAAATAATAACAGATGCCCCTATTCTGAAGTATCTACCAATCAGTAGAGTAACTTATGCCAGCAAAACCCTAACAGAGCCTGAACAGGAGTATGCCCACATTTAAAAAAAAAAAAAAAAAAAGCTTTTGGCTGCATTATTTGGAGTAGAGCAATTCCATCACTACATTTGTGGCCACCCAGTAAAAGTGCAATCAGAGCACAATCCCCTAAAGACAATCATTGCAAAGCCTCCAGGGCTACCAGGAAGAGATCAGATATTGTCCAGGAAGATTATTGTTCTTAGCCAACACACTGAGCAGGGCATATATCATCAGAGAGCTGGGGGAAGAGGATCAGGAGATTCAATCTATTAACATGCTGCATTATTTCCCATTTCAGCATCAAAGCTGATGGAAATCAATGAGAGTACAAAAAAGGAAACCCAATGACAGGGAGTCAAGAGAATAATATTAGGAGGATAGCCAAAGGCAAAAGCCAAGCACTGGTAGGAGCAAAACCATAATTTTAAAGATGAGTTAGGCGTGCAGGATGGAATCCTATTTCAAGGAAAGAGAGCAGTGGTCTCTGCCTCATTACATAAGGATGTCACAAAAGAAATGCATGCCTCACACCTGACAGTTGTTTTAGGCAGGCCCAAGAGTGTGTTTACTGGCTGGGAATGAATAGTCACAGTCAACCTGTGGAACTCTTTGCCAGAGAATGTTGTGAAGGCCAAGATTATAACAGGGTTCAAAAAAAGAACTAAATAAGTTCATGGAGAATAGGTCCATTAATGGCTATTAGCCAAGAGGGGCAGGGATGGTGTCGCTAGCCTCTGTTTGCCAGAAACTGGGAATGGGCGTCAGGGATGGATCACTTGATAATTACCTGTTCTGTTCATTCCCTCTGGGGCACCTGGCATTGGCCACTGTCAGAAGACAGGATACTGGGCTAGATTAGATGGACCTTTGGTCTGATCCAGTCATGTGTTAATCAACATATCAGCTGCCCACACTAGCATGGGAGAAGAGTTATTTACCTTAAAAAAATGTACTTGATTACAATCACTACTATTCAAACTCTGGGGAAGTTGATACAAGAGGCAAGTCAGTAACTGGCAAACTGATGGCCCACTTTTCAAAAATATGGCATTCCAGACACAATGACAACAGAACCCAATTTGCCTCGGAAGAATTGAAGAAATGTGCATGAAGATGGAAGTTTGACCACCACATTTCCTTCCCAACTAGTAATGGTAAAATGGAATCAGCTGTGAAAAACAGCTAAGAGACTGTTATACAAGGCTGTTTTTTCTGGCTCAGACCCCTTCTTATCATTTTAGTACTCCGTAATGCCCCACCAAAGGGGTGCCAAAACAGTCCAGAGCAGGCCTTGAAGGGACGAAGGACCAGAACCCTGCTACCAATCAGGAGAGACCTCTTGCAGTCAGAAGGACAGGGCCAGCAACAAAAGAAGATGGCCAACAATCTGCGAAAGGAGGCACTAGAGTACAACAGGTCAGCCAAGGATATACCGGCCATGGAGGCAATTGTTTTGAGGATCCACCCATTAGAAAGACAGCATAAGAAGTGAACTAAAAAAAGTCATGATGGGTGCAGTGATACCCAGATCAGATACAGTGACTATGCAAGAGGGACAAGTGATCTGAAGGAATGGGATGTACTTATGAGCCAGGAGATACAGCATCCAGGGAGAGCCTACAGAGCTACAGCAATCTTCACTGAAAGGAGAGACAGACAACTGGCCAGAGGCCAACCCCACCTGGAAGAAGGAGACTCCACAGATAGTTTGCTAGACTCAAAGGAGAGACAGGTGATGGGGAAACAGCAATAAGTCAGTCTCAGTGCATTAACCTCTTGAGAAAACCTCACTATTTCAAATATTATATAATCAGCTGAGTCTGTGGTAAAGACAAGACTTCAGTTCCAGATCTACTTTTCTACAATTACAGGAGATCATTAATCAGAATCTCTCACACCAGCTGTGAAATTAGCTTCACATTCTGCAATATGGGTGGTATTTTTCTTCCAGTTTTAAAAAACACAGGGAAGGGCATTGGTTTATATCTAATATTGTGTGTGAAATTTAGGAGTTATTCATTACAGTTAATGCAACTGGCTTAAAGCAAGTTTGAAAGAATATTAAGTGCGCATGCTAATTAATACATGCTAATTATTTGAAGATAACCTCATTATTTCCACATGCAAATACAGGTTTATTTGAACATGTAGACTCAGGAAATTGAACATCATCTTAGACATACAAATGAATAATAATGTAGCAATATTCCAGAAATGATTCTTAAATTTAAGGAAAATTAAACTGTTTAAAATTCAACAGATTTCTATTTAGTCTTAATTTCACCTGCTGAAACAATAAATTAGCAAAGAAACTGGTCAAATTAACAATAAACAAAGCATTTAGAACACAAAGTATTTATAGTACAATTAGTAAATTTAACAATGGACTCAGTCGTGCAGAAAGTCATTGGAGAGCCTAAAGACTGCAGGATCAGCACTTATGGGTTTGATTCTATTCTCGCTTATGCCAATATAAATCTGGAATAACACTACAAGTCAGTTCACTGTGGTGCAGAACTATTAAATTGCACTATAAGCAAGAGCAGAAAGAGACCCTGTGTGTTCTGGAATTTTAAATATAAAAAATTGACCACATAAAAAAAATGTGTAAATAATGTGTGTTGCCTAGCCGGAAATGGGAACTCTGAGGCAAAGAAATAACTGATACACTCAGTGAATGCCAGTAATAGGAAAGTGCACAAATTACTGAGTTTGCTGGATCAAGTTCAATCCTTAGACCTGAATACACAAATTAATGGATTCATGTGTGTGCGCACATGTCTGGGAACAGAATATGGCCCACTCCACCAATAACTGTGGGTATGAGTCATAAAATCTGTCCATTTCAGCATTTGGACAGAGAAACAGCAAATATCTAAGGACCCAACCCTACAAGGCTCTGCAATTGCAAAGCCTCAGGATTTATTTGCACTTTGCAAGATCAAGCCCTAAAAAGGCAGCAAAAAGCTAATATGCAAAGCAATATTATATAATTGGAAGCAATCTCTATTATGGGAGTAATATGAGAGCCAGTGAACCCAAAACAATAATATGTATTGAAGTGAAAATGTGTCATAGAACTTTAAGTCAGAAATCAGGAGCCTCCTGTGGACAGTTTAAAAAAGAGGAGAATAAAGTAAACTGAACAGGTTTTGTGCCATTTAAGATACATACAGTAACTAATCTTTTTAGAAAGAGCAAAGTAACTTGCAGCTATGTAGAAGATGGTTTGAAAGTAACTGTCCAGATGGAGAGAAGGCAAAGGGAGCCATGGTTACAGAAGACATTGCCTTCTTTTTTATTTTCTACTTTTCTAAAGTGAAGCTTGTCAGCATGTATTTAGATTTTTAAAAAGTTTTACTGAAACTGCTTCCTGTAATTTATAAACAGACAAAACTAGATATGGTACAGCTGCATCTGCTTTTGGGACTACTCACATACTTAACTACATGCTGAAGTGCTTTGCTGGATAAAAGCCAGAGTATGCAGCATCCTACAGGACAGAGCCCTAGCAACTCCCATCTGATCCATTGCTTAAACTGTGACTTTAACCTGCCCGCCTTTATGGAACAGTTCTTTAATAGAAAATTATAATTTTTCTATAGATTTTTTTCACTCTTTTAGCATTTAGTAAGAAGTTATATCCCTGCTATGAATTTCTTTAAAAATCTAGAGAACTGCCCTACTGGGGTACACCAAAGGTCCATCTAGTCCAGTATTCTGTCTTCCAACAGTGGCTTTTTTGCCTCTCACTGTTTCTTTTACTTTGTTTAGCCACGGTGGCTCTTTTTTGGTTCTCTTACTATGTTTTTTAATTTGGGGTATACATTTAAGTTGAGCCTCTATTACGGCTTAAATATTCCTATAGAATATTCCTATAGACCATCGTTAAATATCTTTTAGAACCTTACTGATTCAATATGGCTTTTCCAAAACACTGGGCCTCATGTTTTACGATCTGTAAATTAAGAAGAATAATCCTTATCAACAGGGCCGGCTCCAGGCACCAGCCCAGCAAGCAGCTGCTTGAGGCAGCATGTCCGGGTCTTCGGCGGCAATTCGGCAGCAGGTCCCTCACTCCCTCTCGGAGCAAAGGACCAGCCAGCAAATTGCTGCCAAAGACTGAAGTGGCAGTGGTAAAGCTGCCACAGATCATGATCGCATGGGGGTGGGAGGTTTGGGGTTTTTTTGCTGCTTGGGGCAGCAAAAACTCTGGAGCTGGCCCTGCTTATCAGTTCACACAGGTTAGTTGTAGATTCATAGATTTTTAGGTCAGAAGAGCCCATTGTGATCACCTAGTCTGACTTCCTGCATAACACAGGTTATCGAATTTTACCAAGTAATTATGAGAATTTCAATATTGTGAAAATCACTTAGTTAACTTTTATAAATTGCTTTGAAAATGTTCTTTGAAACTAGAGGCCTGGCACTGTTATAATGAAATGATCTCTTTAGCTACAAAAAGCATACCTCACTTGTGGGGAATGTATTGTAGAGGATAATATGTAACTACTGTCTTCTGTTTACCTATATTCCCTCTCCTTTTTTCAGAAAATTGGCATTATCAATAAAAACTTGACAGTAGAGATCATCCAGGGTGACAGGGAGAGCTACAACTTTGTGCAATTATGTAAGTTAGGCAAGCTTTTTCCTCCTTATCTTTGAGATGCTTCTGTAGTTTATAGGACTGTTAAGTTGTGTAGGGTATGATTTAATGAGTGAATGTGATATGAATAAATATGAGCAATCACCTTTTTGTGGTTTTTTTCTTTATGTCTACTTACAACTGCAGCATTTTCCTGTTCTAGTCCTTTTTTCACTTTCTTTGGAAATTAAATGAGCTCCAGAGTTTCAACGAGTGCTAACACCTGGAAATTAGCTAGGGTTGCCATGACAATTAGCCAGGAAAAGCAGGAACTAATTCTCTTTATATGATCCTAACAAAACAGATGAGGCTTGGTGAGGAAAGCAGAATCTGGGTCAATCAGGGCAGAGGAAAGGCTAGATAAAAACAACTTTCCTGAGTTTGTAACAGGTGGATGGTTGTGTGTGCTGGTAAGGTTGAAACCTGTAAATAGGAATCACTACTTTATAAACTAAAGCTAGAATACTGGGATGGGAAAGTTCAGAGCAGTATACTAGAACTGTTATGCAGTCAGTTCAAGTGCTGAAAGCTATAGGCATTCTGAGTCTGGATAGTTAAAAATGTTGTGTGCTGAGACCGAACTTGGGAACATTGCGTACTAAAAACCTGGCTCTGAAACCTGACTATCTGGGTGGGATGGGGTGGGATGAGGGGAGGTATTTATTTGTTTAATTCTTTGGGCATTTCCTTTCCCAGTTCAGGGAAGGATGAATAAATGTTTGTATTTAACTGTCAAGAAAGCAAGCACCTGTCTCTCTTATTATAGGTAGACCCACTGCTCAAGACATTAAGGAAACTGGGTTGTGACAAGTTACCTTTACCCAGAAGTATGCCAGGCATAGAAAAAGAAATCTGACTAGTTTTAAGAATTAGGAAATAGTGACACCAAGGGTACATCTACACTATGGGATTATTCCAATTTTACATAAACCGGTTTTGTAAAACAGATTGTATAAAGTCAAGTGCACGCGGCCACACTAAGCACATTAATTCGGTGGTGTGCGTCCATGTACTGAGGCAAGCATCGATTTCCAGAGCGTTGCACTGTGGGTAGCTATCCCGTAGCTATCCCATAGTTCCCGCAGTCTCCCCCGCCCCTTGGAATTCTGGGTTGAGATCCCAGTGCCTGATGGGGCAAAAATCATTGTCGCAGGTGGTTCTGGGTACAGCCTTACCCCTCCCTCCGTGAAAGCAGCAGACAACCGTTTCGCGCCTTTTTTCCTGGGTGAACTGTGCAAACGCCATAGCACAGCAAGCATAGACCCTGCTCAGATCAACACCGCAATCGTGGACACTGTAAACACCTCGCGCATTCTCGTGCAGTCTATACTGAACCGGGACCTGCAAAGCCAGGCGAGGAGGAGGCGGCAGCTACAGCAGAGCAGTGAAGAGAGTGATGAGGACATGGACACAGAATTCTCTCAAACTGCGGGCCTCTGTGCTTTGGGGATCCTGCTGGTAATGGGGCAGGTTCTAGCCATTGAACGCAGATTTTGGGCCTGGGAAACAAGCACAGACTGGTGGCACCGCATAGTTTTGCAGGTCTGGGACGATTAGCAGTGGCTACGAAACTTTTGCATGCGTAAGGGCACTTTCATGGAACTTAGTGACTTGCTTTCCCCTGCCCTGAAACGCCAGAATACCAAGATGAGAGCAGCCCTCACAGTTGAGAAGCAAGTGGCAATAGCCCTCTGGAAGCTTGCAACGCCAGACAGCTACCGGTCAGTCGGGAATCAATTTGGAGTGGGAAAATCTACTGTGGGGGCTGCTGTGATGCAAGTAGCCAAAGCAATTACTGAGCTGCTACCAAAGGTATTGACTCTGGGAAACGTGCAGGTCATAGTGGATGGCTTTGCAGCAATGGAATTCCCTAACTGTGGGGGGGCGATAGATGGATCCCATATCCCTTTCTTGGCACCGGACCACCAGGGCAGCCAGTACATAAACCGCAAGGGGTACTTTTCAATGGTGCTGCAAGCACTGGTGGATCACAAGGGACATTTCACCAACATCCACATGGGATAGCCAGGAAGGGTTCATGACGCTCGTGTCTTCAGGAACTCTACTCTGTTTAAACGTCTGCAGCAAGGGAATTACTTTCCAGACCAGAAAATAACAGTTGGGGATGTTGAAATGCCTGTAGTTATCCTGGGTGACCCAGTCTACCCCTTGATGCCATGGCTCATGAAGCCATACACAGGCAGCCTGGACAGTAGTCAGGAGCTGTTCAACTACAGGCTGAGCGAGTGCAGAATGGTGGTAGAATGTGCCTTTGGACGTTTAAAGGCGTGCTGGCGCACATTACTGACTCGCTCTGACCTCAGCCAAATCAGTGTCCCCTTTGTTATTGCTGCTTGCTGTGTGCTCCACAATCTCTGTGAGAGTAAGGGGGAGACCTTCATGGTGGGATGGGAGGCTGAGGCAAATCACCTGGCCACTGATAACGCGCAGCCAGACACCAGGGCAATTAGAAAAGCACACCACGAAGTGGTGCACATCAGAGAAGCTTTGAAAACGAGTTATATCACGGGCCAGGGTACAATGTGACTGTTGTGTTTGTTTCCCCTTGATGAACCCCCACTTAATTGACACATTCCCTGTAAGCAACCCACCCTCCTCCTTTGATTACAGCTTGCTTAAGGAAATAAAGTCACTATCATTTAAAAATCATTTATTCTTTATTAAAAAGTCATTATAAAAAGAGGGAGAGAACTGACAAGGTAGCCTGGGTGTGGTTTGGGTGGAGGATAGGAGGGGAGGAAAAGGCCACTAAAAATATTTCAAAGTAATGACAGCCTTTTGGTTGGGCTGTCTGCGGGGGTGGAGTGGATGGGTACACGAAGCCTTCCCCCACACGTTCTTACATGTCTGGTGAGGAAGATATGCAACATGGTGAGTGGTGAGGGTGGTTACACAGGGGCTGCAGCGGCACTCTGTGACCCTGCTGCTGTTCCTGAAGTTCCACCAGACGTCGGAGGATGTCAGTTTGATCACGCAGCAGCCCCAGCGTTGCATCCCGCCACCGCTGATCTTCCTGCCTACACCTCTGATCTTCCTGGCGCCACCTCTCATCTCAAGTATTCCTCCTGTCCTCACGTTCACTGCCATCTTTCCTGTAATTTGATACCACGTCCTTCCACTCATTCAGATGAGCTCTTTCATTGTGGGTCACTTCCATGATTTCAGAGAACCTGTCGTCTCGCGTCTTTTTTTTCCTTCGCCTTATCTGAGATAGCCTTCGGGATGGAGTAGGGAGGCTTGAAAAATCTGCAGCTGCATGAGGGAGGTAAAAAAGGGAGACAAGTATTTAAAAAGATACATTTTACAGAACAGTGGTTATACTCTTTCACAGTGAACAACACTATTCACCTTACATAGCACATGTGATTTCACTACAAGGTCGCATTTTGCATCTTAATATTGAGTGCCTGCGGTTCTAGTGTTAGAGATCTCACAGACGTAGGTCCGGGCACCAGAATTCAGCTTGCATGTGGCCATGGTAAGCCATTGTCTTTCGGCTTCTGCAGCCTTCATATACACAGTGCCCTCCTTTCCCAAATACCAAGCAAAGCCCGTTCAGTGCTGCTTCTTTCCTGTTAACATGCAACAGCAGAAACCATCCCCCCATCCAATTCTCTGGGATGATTGCTTTACCCGTCCTCCCACTGCATGGCTGGTACCATGGAAGATCACTGCTAATCACCCTCCTTCCCCCCCCCCCCCACCGCATGGCTGGTAGCAGGGAAGATCCCTGCTAGCCAAACACGAAAAAGCTCAGCGCCATTCCCCCCTCCCCGTCCACCCGCTTGGCTACCTGCAAGCAAGATTTCTTTTAAGCAACAGGCAAACTGCCCAGTAGGAATGGCCATCTCTGTCCCTTTAATTAAAGTCCTGAATTTCAGCCAGGTTACCATGAACGATATCACTGTCCTGAGGATAACACAGCGAGATAAAGAACGGTTTTGTTTGAATGCCAGCAATCACCGGGACCATACGCAGCTAGGCTTTGTCATGCAATGATACCAGATTACTAGCTACATGCATGGCGTGGTCAAGTGTCCTACCATGGTGGATGGAATAAGGCTGCCTTGCCCAGAAACCTTCTGCAAAGGCTTTTGGAGTACCTCCAGGAGAGCTTCATGGAGATGTCCCTGGAGGATTTCCGCTCCATCCCCAGACATGTTAACAAACTTTTCCAAAAACTGTACTGGCCGTGAATGCATCCCAAGTCCTCAGGGAAAATTAATCATTAAAAAACGCTTGCTTTTAAACATGTTTTATATTTACAAAGGTACGCTCACCAGAGGTCGCTTCCATGGCTTCATTGTCTGGGCTACTGGCTTGGGAGGGCTGGGAGGGTAATTTCGTCTGGGTGAGAAAAAGCTTCTGGTTGTTGGGGAGAACAGAGTGCTGTGTGCTCTCTGCAAGCTCGTCCTCCTCCTCATCTTCCCCATCCGCAGAATCCTCAGCCATGGCTGAGATTACCACCCCCACCTCGGAATCCACGGACTGGGTGGAGTAGTGGTGGCGGACCCCCCTAGAACTGCATGCAGATCAGCGTAGAAGCAGCATGTTTTTGGCCCTGCCCTGGACCTTCCGTTTGCTTCTTGGGTTTTCTGGTAGGCTTGTCTGAGCTCCTTAACTTTCACACAGCACTGTACTGAGTCCCTGGTGTGGCCTCTCTCCATCATGGCCTTGGAAATTTTTTCAAATGTTTTTTTCATTTTGTCTTTTGTAACTGAGTTCTGTTAGCACAGAATCCTCTCCCCATATAGTGATCAGATCCAGTACCTCCTGTGCGGTCCATGCTGGAGCTCTTTTCGATTCTCAGGAGACTGCATTGTTACCTGTGCTGATGAGCTCTGCGTGGTCACCTGTGCTGGTGAGCTCTCCACGCTGGGCAAACAGGAAATGAAATTCAAAAGTTCGCGGGGCTTTTCCTGTCTACCTGGCCAGTGCATCCGAGTTCAGATTGCTGTCCAGAGTGGTCACAGTGGTGCTCTGTGGGACACCGCCCGGAGGCCAATACTGTCGATTTGTGGCCACACTAACCCTAATTGGATATGGTAATACCGGTTTCAGCGCTACTCCTCTCATCGTCAGGGAGGAGTTCAGAAACCGGTTTAAAGAGCCCTTTATATCGATATAAGGGCCTCGTTGTGTGGATGGGTGCAGCATTAAATCGGTTTAACTCTGCTAAAATAGGTATAAACGCGTAGTGTAGACCAGGCCTAAGTGTTGAAAAGTCTCCTTCCTTAGTTTGCATGGGATCTCACTTTTATTGAGCAAGTTATTCTCTGAAGTCTGTACCCTCTTCTCCCGTTGTGAGACTTCTAAAGGTAGTAGCCATTAGCCAAATTCCTGCATCTTGTAGTCTTCTCAGAAATACCCAAGTTTGTTTTAACCAGGAAAAAAAAATGTACGGCTATTAGGAGAAATCTGTTTATTCCCATTATGCTCTGTCATCCCAAAAAAATCCAGAATAATGGACAATTTGCATTTTGTTTCGTTAATTTACAATGATTACCTACAATATTAACCGTAAGATGTATTAATTAAACATGAGAGTGACTAATCAATCTGACTCAAACTAGGGACATTAGATTTAGGAGCTCATCACAACATGTGCTGGCAGGAATTAATTGCTATTGGGTTGTTTTTTCCAACACAGTTCTATCTCCATCATGAGCTGGGGATGGGGAAGCAGAAGGATGCTTCCAGTTGCTTGCTTCTGACTATTTTACTTTAGAGCTGTTATCTCTTATAGATTGACCAGTTACCGGCTATGCAAAGAAACAGTCCTGACAAAAGCCAGACCTAAAACCAAAACTCCAGATCCAAACATCCTTGAACTTTTTGGGAGTCTAGAATCCAAAAATATAGATTTCACAGCTGAATCAGAGCTTTGAATCCAAACACCCATCATGCTTTGGAACTTTAACACCTCGATCAGAATTTTGTGACTGCCATCCATTTGTAGTTGTGACTAACTGAATTTTTATACTTATCAACTGCATTTCTATGGTAGATGTCTACGTACATAGAAATGTAATGGTTTACTGCCTATACGAGATAGACTAAGTGAGATGAACTTGTTCAAAATAAATCTGAATTTTTATTATAACTCAGGCCTGGTCTACACAACGAGTTTAGGTCGAATTTAGCAGCGTTAAATCTAATTAACTCTGCACCCGTCCATACTCGGAAGCCATTTACTTTGACATAAAGGGCTCTTATAATCGATTTCTGTACTCCTCCCCGATGAGAGAAGTAGTGCTGAAATTGACATTGCCAGTTTGAATTAGGGTTAGTGTGGAAGCAATTCGATGGGTTTGGCCTCCGGGAGCTATCCCACAGTGCACCATTGTGATCGCTCTGGACAGCAATCTGAATTTGGATGCACTGGCCAGGAAGACAGGAAAAGCCCCACGAACTTTTTGAATTTCATTTCCTGTTTGCCCAGCGTGGAGAGCTGATCAGCACAGGTGACCATGCAGAGCTCATCAGCACAGGTAAGCATGCAGTCTGAGAATCGAAAAAGAGCTCCAACATGGACCGTATGGGAGGTTCTGGATCTGATCGCTGTACAGGGAGACAATTCCGTGCTAGCAGAACTACGTTCCAAAAGACGAAATGCCAAAATATTTGAAAAAATCTCCAAGGGCATGATGGAGAGAGGCCACAATAGGAACTCACTACCGTGCTGCGTGAAAGTTAAGGAGCTCAGACAAGCATACCAGAAAGCCAAAGAAGCAAACGGATGCTTCGGGGCAGAGCCACAGACATGCCACTTTTACGCTGAGCTGCATGTAATTCTGGAGGGGCCACCATCACTACCCCACCCGAGGCCGTGAATTCTGAGGAGCGGGTACTCTCAGCCATGCCTGAGGATTTTGCGGGAAGATGAGGAGGAGCTTACGGAGAGCACACAGCACACCGTTCCCAACAGCCAGGATCTTTTCCTCAGCCTGACTGAAATAGCCTCCCAACCCTCCCAAGATGGTATCCTGGACCATGAAGCCAGAGGAGAGACCTCTGGTGAGTGTACCTTTGTAAATATAAAACATGGTTTAAAAGCAACCGTTTTTTAATGATTAATTTACCCTGATGATTTGGGATGCATTTGCTGCCGGTACAATTACTGGAAAAGTCTGTTAACGTCTCTGGGGATGGAGCAGAAATCCTCCAGGGACATCTCCATGAAGCTCTCCTGGAGGTACTCTAAATGCCTTTTCAGAAGGTTTCTGGGGAGGGCAGCCTTATTTCGTCCTCCATGGTAGGACACTTTACTTGCTACTAGCATGGTGTGGTAATCTGGTATCATAGCATGACAAAGCCTGGCAGTGTATGGTCCCATTGTTTGCTAGCATTCAAGCAACATCTGTTCTTTATCTCGCCTCAGGAGAGTGACATCATTCATGGTAACCTGGTTGAAATACGGGATTTTAATTAAGGGGACATTCAGAGGTGGCTGTTCCTACTGGCCTGTTTGTCTGTGGCTGAAAGAAATTCTCCCCACAGTTAGACAAGCGGGGGGGCCGGGATTGGTGCTGAGCTGTTTGCGTTTGGCTAGCAGGGATCTTCCCTGACACCAGCCACGTGGTGGGGGGAGGTGTAAAGCAAACATCCCAGAAAAATTGGATGGGGAGGGGGCTAGTTTGGTTTCTGCTGCTGCACGTTAACATGAAAACAGCAGCACTCAATGAGCTTTGCTTGGTAAGGGAAAGGAGAGAACTGCTTTTATGAAGGTTGCAGAAGCCGAAAGACAATGGCTTACCATGGCCGAATGCAAGCTGAATTCTGTTCACCGGACCTGTGTCTGTGATCTCTAACACGAAAGCCGCAGGCACTCAATATTAAGATGCAAAATGCGACCTTGTACCGAAATCACATGTGCTATGTAATGTGAATAGTGTTGTTCACCATGAAAGAGTACACCCATTGTTCTGTAAAATGTATCTTTTTTAATACTTCTCTCCCTTTTTTCCCTCCCACAACTGCAAATTTTTCAAGCCTCCCTCTTCCGTCCCGAAGGCTATCTCAGATAAGGCAGTGAAAAAAATGCACGCAAGATGAAATGTTCTCTGAGATCATGCAGTTGACCCGCAATGAAAGAGCTCATCTGAATGAGTGGAAGGACACAGTACAGGAAAACGGCCAATGAACATGAGGACAAGAGGGATGCCCGAGATGAGAAGTGGCAGGAAGAAGATCAGAGGAGGCAGGATGCAATGTTGGGGTTACTTCAGGATCAAACAGACATGCTCCGGCATCTGGTGGAGGTTCAGGAACGGCAGCAGGATCACAGAATGCCACTGCATCCCCTGATTAACCACCCTCCACCTCCCCAAGTTCCATAGCCTCCTCACCCAGATGCCCAAGAACACAGGGGTGGAGGGTCCATGCACCTTGCCACTCCACTCCAGCGGACAGCTCAAGCAACAGAAGGTTGTCATTCAACAAGTTTTGAAGTGGCCTTCTCCTTCCCTCCTCCACTCCTCCCACACCCCACCCAGGCTACCTTATCAGTTCTCTCCCTATTTTTATAATCAATTAATAAATACATGGTTTTTAAATGATGGTGACTTTATTTCCTTTGCAAGCAAGCTGTGATAGAAGAGGGGAGGGTGGGTGGCTTACAGGGAATGAGTCAATCAAGGGGGTGAGTTTTCATCAAGGAGAAACAAACAGAACTGTCACACCATAGCCTGGCCAATCATGAAACTGGTTTTCAAAACTTCTCTGATGAACAGAGCTTCCTGGTGTGCTCTTCTAACGGCCCTGGTGTCTGGCTGCACATAATCAGCGGCCAAGCAATTTGCCTCAACCTCCCACCTCACCATAAAAGTCTCTCCCTTACTCTCACAGAGATTGTGGAGCACACAGAAAGCAGCAATAACAATGGGAATATTGATTTTGCTGAGGTCTAACCTAGTCAGTAAACTGCGCCATCCATCTTTTAAACGTCCAAAGGCACATTCTACCACCATTCTGCACTTGCTCAGCCTATAGCCACGAGCCATGACATTAAGGGGTAGGCCGAGTCCCTAAGGATAACTGTAGGCATGTCAACATACCCAACAGTTATTGTCTTGTCTGGGAAGTAAATCCCTTGCTGCAGCTGTTTAAACAGAATACAGTTCCTGAAGACATGAGCATCATGAACCCTTCCTGGCCATCCCACATTGATGTTGGTGAAATGTCCCTTGTGATCCACCAGTGCTTGCAGCACCATTAAAAAGTACCCCTTGCGGTTTGTGAACTGGCTGCCCTGGTGGTTCAGTGCCAAGATAGGGATATGGGTTCCATGTATTGCCCCACCACAGTTAGGGAATTCCAGTGCAGCAAAGCCATCTACTATGACCTGCACATTTCTCAGAGTCAATACCTTTGGTAGCAGCTCAGTGATTGCTTTGGCTACTTGCATCACAGCAGCCCCCACAGTAGATTTTCTCACTCCAAATTGATTCCCGACTGACCGGTAGCTGTCTGGCATTGGAAGCTTCCACAGGGCTATTGCCACTCGATTCTCAACTGTGAGGGCTGCTCTCATCTTGGTATTCTGGCACTTCAGGGCAGGGGAAAGCAAGTCACAAAGTTCCATGAAAGTGCCCTTATGCATGCGAAAGTTTCACAGCCATTGGGAATCGTCCCACACTTGCAACACTCTGTGGTCTCACCAGTCTGTGCTTGTTTCCCGGGCCCAGAATCGGTGTTCCGCAGCATGAAGCTGCCTCATTAACATCATGATCTCCAAAGCACCGGGACCCGCAGTTTGAGAGAATTCTGTGTCCATGTCCTCATCACTCTTGTCGTCACTCTGCCGTCGCCTCCTCCTCACCTGGTTTTGCAGGTTCTTGTTCAGCATAAACTGCACAATAACGTGCAAGATGTTTACAATGTTCTTGACTGCTGCATTGAGCTGAGCAGGCTCCATGCTTGCCGTGGTATGGCATCTGCACAGGTAACCCAGGAAAAAAGGAGTAAAACGGTTGTCTGCCATTGCTTTCACGGAGGGAGGAATGGAGGGGGGGGCCTGACGACATGTACCCAGAACCACCCACGACAATGTTTTTTGCCTCATCAAACATTGGGATCTCAACCCAGAATTCCAATGGGCGGTGGAGACTGCAGGAACTATGGGATAGCTACCCACAGTGCAACCGCTAGCTTCGGTACTATGGATGCACACCGTTGAATTAATATGCTTCATGTGGCCACATGCACTCAACTTTATACAGTCTGCTGCCAAAAATTGAATTCTGTAAAATTGGAGTAATCCCGTAGTGTAGACATACCCTCAGTGTCTCCACATTGAGTGTGGATTATCAGATAACCCGGAAGGAAGCTTAATACACTGAGAATGCCATGCTCTCAAAACTCTGACTGGCATTGCTTTTCCTTTGACTCCTTTAGTCTCCAGGCTTCTATCAGACAATACATGCTCCAGAGGACAGCCACAAAATGCACAATGGACCAAATTCATCTCTGGTCCAACTACTTTCCCTCATTGTGACTGTAGACACCCATACATACTACTGCAATAATATTCACCTCCTACACACTATTGCAATAATATGTGTATACCTTGTGAGGTATCATTTAAAATCTAACATATTGGTCAATAGCATCATTGTGAAATGATGTAATAATATATGTGAAGTTATAACCTCTCTCTATGTAATTTTACTAAGACAGGTTTCAGAACAGGTGACCTATCCTTGGTAAAGGTGATAAACAGGTTTGTCCTAGACAATGGAATGTGGGTTTCCATTGGTATCAATAAACAAATCCATTAAGCTAAATCAGCAGAGATTATTTTGAGACTGAACTCAAGAGCAGGACCAGCGCTGGGGGTTTGAGCGCCGTAGGCGGACAGGAATTTCGCCACCCCGCGTGCTGGTCCGCGGCTCCGGTTGACCTGCCGCAGTGGTGCCTGCAGAGGGTCTGGTGCGCAGTGGTGCCTGTGGGAGCTCCACCGGAGCCGCGCAAGCAGCCGACCCTCCGCAGGCACCACTGCGACAGCTCCACCGGAGCTGCCTGCTGCCCCCTCCGGCAAAACGGCGCCCACCATTTATTCTGGCGCCCTCGGCGATTGCCTAGGCTGCCTAAATGGTAGCGCCGGCCCTGCTCAAGAGACAGAGAATTAACATGGCTCCTGCACCCCAGAGCGAAACAGGAGACTGAATTCCCAGGCGCCTTCCTGATTTTTAGGACACAGACAATTCCTTTGGGAATATAAAGGACAAGGAGACTCCATCTTTATCCTTCACATTAAGGAGACCAAAACAACAATAAAAAACCCACACCTAAGCAATTTCATCTCTGTGATGGGTCCTGGCCAGTAAAAACTGAAAAGCAGACTGTGGGTGAGAGAAACCATCTTGAACAAAAACTGTACCTTGCTAGATTTTAGATGAGTGTTTTCACTCTTCTTTATTTGTAACCATTTCTACTTTTATTTCTTTTACTTGGTATCACTTAATCCATGCTCCTTTGTTAATAAAGGTTTTGCTTTCATTATAAATCATCAGTGCTGTGTATATTCAGTAGTGTATGCTTCTAGTAACAGGTAGGAGTGCTTTACTGTCTCTCTAATGTTTTTTTTTGTGAGAGTCCAGTAAGAGGGAGTGGTCCCTGTAGGAGGATGATTTCCGGGTGAATTCAGGAAGGGTACTATAGTCAGCCTGCAAGGAGTAACCAGGTTGGGCGAAGCCACAGTAAGGCTTGTGAGCTGCTGGCAAGCTACTGCAGTCAGAACTTTGAACCAAAACTGCACAGCCACAAGACACCCAGAATTACAAGGCAGATGTTGATTGAACCCCGTAGGGTACACAACTAGACACCCATGTCTGGACCATGACAGTCAGCTTGGGCTCACATGGGGCTCAGACTGCAGAGCTGTTTCATTACTGTGTAGACTTGAGCTGGAGCCCAGACTCTGGGACCCTGCCACTTTGCAGGGTCCCAGAACCTGCGCTCCAGCTCAAGTCTACACAGCAATGAAACACCTCTACAGCCCAAGCACAAGTCGGCTGGCACCAGCCAGCCACAGGTGACTAGTCGCTGTGTAGACATATGCTTACTGGCCTCCAAAGCTGGCCTTTGGGGTGGGCCGTATGGGCCCCCACCCAGGGCGACCTACCCAAGGTGGCACCACGTGCAGGGTTTGGATTCCCACCTAACCTGCTGCTGAAAGGCCAGCAGGGCTACAGGGGGGCAGTTGGAGCCATGTGACATGGGCCAGCCACTGGTGTTTAATCGCAATGCAGATATACTCTTAAGGTTTTCTAGCTTGTCATTTCTTAGTCAATAATGCCAATAATTAAGACATTTCACCACTATGAGCCAGCATGCTGCACCAGTCAAACATTCTTAAAGTACTGCAGAAAACTCTCTCATAAATGTCATTCATTTACTTTATATGAGTGTTTGTGAGGAAAAATACAATTACAATAATGTACAGTTAGTGGGAGGGGGTCCAGTCTCAAGACAATGCTGGAGATTTAGATATAAAACTAGTAAATACCATTTTCTCTTCCCCTCTCCATCGTTTAAAGACAGAGCTAATTAGACACAACTGAGTACGTTTTCTTCAGTGATTGCTAGAGCTGGAGTCACTGAAGACCAGGTGCTGATCCTTAGACCTGGTATGGGACAGTGGAACAGTAAAAGAGATTGCATCACCTGTACTAGCAGCGAGGTTCCCACTACCTGCTGAAATCACTGAGAGCTGGATTAAATGGTGGAACCTCAGAACGTGATGTTGCAGCAGAAAGATAGCGGCAGCACAGGCCAGCAGGGGCAGAGAGCAACAGCAGAGACTAGTGAACAGCACAGTGACTAATGGCAGTGGCAGAGTGAATGGCAGAAACGATGAGCTGGTTGCAAGGGCAGCTGCATCATCTGAGCTGTTGCTTAATGCCTACCCCCCCAACCCTAGGGTGGGTGGTGAATTCATGTGAACACACCTCTGAGTTCTGGGTCTTTGGTGGCCAAGGACAGTAATTATGAGTGGGTGCAGTGGAGGGAGAGAGGAGTGGGATGTTAAAGGAACATTGAGAAACTGAGGCAAAAGTCAGTGCCCAGCATCCTCTGGGGTGGGTGTTTGGTCATGGTTGTATTCTTTCAAATCGTGGTTGTAGTGTTTTCTCTAATTAATGCTAGGGTCCTTTTCCCTTTTTTATTAAAAGATTTCTTTGCTATATACAGACTCAGTACTTGCAAAGGGGAAGTATTGCCCCTTAGAGGCACCCAGCGTGTTTTTTAATTTTCCTGTATTAGTCGGTGGGGGCTTGAGCAGATTCTGTTGTGCATTGTTAAGAGGAATCACTAGATATTGAACCCAGCCCTTGTTGTTGTCGACTCCGCCTGACAAAAGGGTGAAGGTTTGCTCCACCTGACAGAAGGGTTACAAATGTATAAATCCCAGTACATAAAAAAGAGATAAACCTTTATACTCTAGAGCAGTGGTTCCCAAACTTGTTCCACCACTTGTGCAGGGAAAGACCCTGGCAGACCTGGCTGGGTTGTTTACCTGCCATGTCCACTGATTCGGCCAATTGCGGCTCCCAGTGGCAGTGGTTCGCTGCTCCAGGCCAATGGGAGCTGCTGGAAGCGGCAGCCAGTAAGTCCCTCAGCCCACACCATTTCCAGCAGTTCCCATTGGCCTGGAGCAGCGAACCGCAGCCACTGGGAGCCACGATCGGCCAAACCTGCGGACGCAGCAGGTAAACAACTTGGCCTGGCCCGCTAGAGGCTTTCCCTGCACAAGCGGAGGAACAAGTTTGGGAACAACTGCTCTAGAGTATTCCTGACAGGACAAAGTTGAAAAATGAAGCTTAGAGGAGTTTTAAAAAAAAAGAATTCCTTTAAAAAAAAAGAAGAAACTCTGAACACTGTCTTTAGAATTGGATAGTCCTTCCTAAGTACGGAAGGAAATTGCCTGAAGGAGTTGAAGGAAGTATGAAAATTAACAAATTAGACCTGATCAAAAGCTTTCACAGCATGGTACCAAAGTTTTGAAGAACATCCTTATCAGATCTTTCTCTCAGAACTCTTTAAAAATAGATGGTAAAAAGCAAGATCGTGAATATTCATATATTCAGGAACAAACTGACATCTGAGAAATGACTATGCCTGTAAAGGTGCTACAGTGTATTCAATACATGAGCATCAGCACCCTGGTTACCATCCTTGCTTCAGAGCCTGTAAGATGGGTTTTTGTTGTAAAAAGTATTTGCCTACGTGAAAGTGTGAGGTTTTTGTAATTCTTTGAGATATGAACAAAAGAAGGTTTGGGAAGGAAATACCTTTTTTCTTACACAGTTGCAATCTGTGGCTTTTCACCAAAGCTCCGTATTTCTGATATGGTTCATGAAGCTTCACATTTTAGAAAGAAATTTATCTAAGTCACATTGTCTTAAAAGCAAGAGCTATTTTTGATCTTGTAAAAAGCCACAAAATTTCTAGGGTCTTTCATTTTATCCCGTATAAGATATAAAACATGATAATTGTGATTTTTTTAATGGTTTAGATCTGAGGATAAAGAATAGGAAAATGGTTTCTTAGCATTGTAAAAGTGGTAGTTAGGGCATAATTACACTTCCAGGTTGCTCCCCTCAGTGCACTGATTTCTGGGAACCTTTTGGAAAACAATGCCAATGGGAGTCATACACAGAGCTCTTGCAGCACCAAATAGCCAGGTTCAAGGTCACAAAAATTCCACCATTTCAGTTCCTTTCTCTCCATGCCCAGCTGCAGGTATAGGGGCCTTTTCTCTGTTTATTTGGGGGGAAGGAGGTTTGTAGGTTTGATCTGAAGCTCCCTTAATTTCTAATGTTAAACTGTATTATTGTTATTTAATTTGCATTAGATAAGAACATAAGAACCACCATACTGGGTCAGACCAAAGGTCCATCTAGCCCAGTATCCTGTCTACCGACAGTGGCCAATGCCAGGTGCCACAGAAGGAGTGAACCTAACTGGTAATGATCAAGTGATCTCTCTCCTGCCATCCATCTCCACCCTCTGACAAACAGAGTCTAGGGACACAATTCTTTACCCATCCTGGCTAATAGTCATTAATGGACTTAGCCTCCATGAATTTATCCAGTTCTCTTTTAAATGCTGTTATAGTCCTAGCCTTCACAACCTCCTCAAGCAAGGAGTTCCACACGTTGACTGCACTGTGTGAAAAAGAACTTCCTCTTATTTGTTTTAAACCTGCAGCCCATTAATTTCACTTGGTGACCCCTAGTTCTTGTATTATGGGAACAAGTAAATAACTTTTCCTTATTTACTTTCTCCACATCATTCATGATTTTATATACCTCTATCATATCCTGCCTTAGTCTCCTCTTTTCCAAGCTGAAAAGTCCTAGCCTCTTTAATCTCTCCTCATATGGGACCTATTACAAACCCCTAATCATTTTAGTTGCCCTCTCTGAATCTTTTCTAATGCCAGTATATCTTTTTTGAGATGAGGAGATCACATCTGTATGCAGTATTCAAGATGTGGGCATACCATTGATTTATATAAGGGCAATAAGATACTCTCTGTCTTATTCTCTATTCCCTTCTTAATGATTGCTAACATCCTGTTTGCTTTTTTGACCGCCGCCGCACACTGCGTGCACGTCTTCAGAGAACTATCCACAATGACTCCAAGATATTTTTCCTGATTTGTTGTAGTTAAATTAGTCCCCATCATATTGTATGTATAGGGTTATTTTTTCCAATGTGCATTACTTTACATTTATCCACATTAAATTTCATTCGCCATTTTGTTGCTGAATCACTCAGTTTTGTGAGATCCTTTTGAAGTTCTTCACAGTCTGCTTTGATCTTAACTATCTTGAGCAGTTTAGTATCATCTGCAAACTTTGCCACCTCACATTTTACTCCTTTCTCCAGATCATTTATGAATACGTTGAATAGGATTGCCCTGAGGACTGACCCTTGTGGAACACCACTAGTTACCCCCTCCATTCTGAGAATTTACCATTTATTCCTACCCTTTGTTCCCTGTCTTTTAACCAGTTCTTAATCCATGAAAGGACCTTCCCTTTTATCCCATGACAACTTAATTTACGTAAGACCCTTTGGTGAGGGACCTTGTCAAAGGCTTTCTGGAAATCTAAGTACTCTATGTCCACTGGATCCCCCTTGTCCACATGTTTGTTGACCCCTTCAAAGAACTCTAATAGATTAGTAAGACACGATTTCCCTTTACAGAAACCATGTTGACTTTTGCCCTGTCATAAACAAATAGTTAAGGGTTAATAGAACAGGAGTACTTCATGTCTCTTTTGACTGTAAAGGGTTAACAAGTTCAGTGAGCCTGGCTGTCACCTGACCAGAGGACCAATCAGGGGATAGGATACTTTCAAATCCTGAGGGAGGGAAGTTTTTGTGTGTGCTGTTAGTATTTGGTTGTTGTTCTCTCTGGGTTCTGAGAGGGACCAGACGTGCAGCCAGGTTTCTCTCCAGTCTTTCTGATACAGTCTCTTATATGTCCAGAATAGTAAGTACTAGGTAGATAAGGCAAGTTAGGCTTATGTTTGTTTTCTTTATTTGCAAATGTGTATTTGGCTGGAAGGAGTTCAAATTTGTATTTTGCTGAAAGGATTTTAATTTGTACTTGTATACTTAGGCTGGGTCTATAGCTGAAAGACTCTGTAACATATTCCATCTTAAATTTACAAAGATAATTTTTACTGTTTTTCTTTCTTTAATTAAAAGCTTTTCTTGTTTAAGAACCTGACTGTTTTTTTTTAATTCTGGTGAGACCCCAGGGGACTGGATCTGGATCCACCAGGGAATTGGTGGGTAGAAAGGAGGGAAGGGGGAGAGAAAGGTTAATTTCTCTCTGTGTTAGGATTACTTTCTCTCTCAGGGGGAGTCTGGGTGGGGGAGAGAAAAGGAGGGGGGAAGGTGGATTTTCCTGTCTGTTTTAAGATTCAAGGGGTTTGAATCACAGTGATCTTCCAGGGTAACCCAGGGAGGGGAAGCCTGGCAGAGACAACAGTGGGGGAAAGGGTTTACTTTCCTTGTATTAAGACCCAGAGGATCTGGGTCTTGGGGTTCCCCGGGCATGGTTTTGGGGGGACCAGAGTGTACCAGGCACTGGAATTCCTGGTTGGTAGCAGCGCTACAGGTTCTAGGCTGGTAATTAAGCTTAGAGGAATTCATGCTGGTACCCCATCTTTTGGACGCTAATGTTCAGAGTGGGGAATTATACCATGACATGCTCAACAATTTATGTTCTTCTATGTGTCTGACAATTTTATTCTTTACTATTGTTTCAGCTAATTTGCCCGGTACTGACATTAGACTTACCAGTCAGTAATTGCCGGAATCACCACTAGAGCCCTTTTTAAATATTGGTGTTACATTAGCTATCTTCCAGTCATTGGGTAGAGAAGCCGATTTAAAGGACAGGTTACAAACCATAGTTAATAGTTCCGCAACTTCACATTTGAGTTCTTTCAGAACTCTTGGGTGAATGCCATCTGGTCCTAGTGACTTGTTACTGTTAAGTTTATCAATTAATTCCAAAATCTCCTCTAGTGACACTTCAATCTGTGACAATTCCTCAGATTTGTCACCTACAAAAGGTGGCTCAGGTTTGGGAATCTCCCTAACATCCTCAGCTGACTGTACCAAAGAATTCATTTAGTTTCTCCGCAATGACTTTATCGTCTTTAAGCACTCCTTTTGTATCTCGATCGGCCAGGGGCCCCACTGGTTGTTTAGCAGGCTTCCTGCTTCTGATGTACTTTAAAAACATTTTGCTATTACCTTTTGAGTTTTTGGCTAGCCGTTCTTCAAACTCCTCTTTGGCTTTTCTTATTACATTTTTACACTTAACTTGGCAGCATTTATGCTCCTTTCTGTTTAGCTCACTAGGATTTGACTTCCACTTTTTAAAAGACGCTTTTTTATCTCTCACTGCTTCTTTTACATGGTTGTTAAGCCATAGTGGCTCTTTCTTAGTTATTTTGCTGTGTTTTTTAATTTGGGGTATGCATTTAAGTTCGGCCTCTATTATGGTGTCTTTGAAATGCATCCATGCAGGGATTTCACTTTAGTCACTGTACCTTTTAATTTCTGTTTAACTAGCCCCCTCATTTTTGCATAGTTCCCCTTTTTGAAATTAAATGCCACAGTGTTGGGCTGTTGAGGTGTTCTTCCCACCACAGGGTTGTTAAATGTTATTATATTATGGTCACTATTTCCAAGCGGTCCTGTTGTAGTTACCTTTTGGACCAGCTCCTGTGCTCCACTCAGGACTAAGTTGAGAGTTGCCTTTCCCCTTGTGGGTCCCCGTACCAGCTGCTCCAAGAAGCATTCATTTAAAGTATCGAGAAATTTTGTTTTTGCATTTTGTCCTGAGGTGATATGTTCCCAGTGAATATGGGGATAATTGAAATCCCGCACTATTATTGAGTCCTTTATTTTGATACTTTCTCTAATTTCCCTTTGCATTTCATCGTCACTATCACTGTCCTGGTCAGGTGGTTGACAATAGATCCCTAATGTTATATTCTTATTAGAGCATGAAATTACTATCCATACAGCTTTCATGGAACACGTAGATTCACTTAAGATTTTTATTTAATTTGATTCTACGTTTTCTTTCACATATAGTGCCACTCCCCTTCCCTGCATGACCTGTTCTGTCCTTCTGACATATTTTGTACCCCGGAATGATTGTGTCCCATTGATTGTCCTCAGTCCACCAGGTTCCTTGATGCCTATTATATCAATAGCCTCCTTTATCACGAGGCACTCTAGTTCACCCATCTTATTATTTAGACTTCTAGCATTTATGTACAAGCACTTTAAAAACTTGTCACTGTTTGTTTGTCTGCCCTTTTCTGATGTGTCCAATTCTTTTATATGTGAATGTTCCTCATCTGATCTGGCCCTTACATTATCCTCTTCCATCCTCTCCTCCCGACTAAAACCTAGAGAATCTCTATCAATAGACTCTCTTTTAAAAGAAATCTCTGTCCGATCCACATGCTCCTCTGCAGCAGTCGGTTTTCCCCCATCACCTAGTTTAAAAACTGCTCTGCAACCTTTTTAAGGTTAAGTGCCAGCAGTCTGGTTCCACTTTGGTTTAGGTGGAGCCCATCTCTCCTGTATAGGCTTCCCCATCCCAAAAGTTTCCCCAGTTCCTAATTAATCTAAACCCCTCCTCTCTACACCATTGTCTCATCCATGCATTGAGACTCAGAAGCTCTGCCTGCCTACCTGGCCCTGCGCATGGAACTGGAAGCATTTCTGAGAATGCCACCATAGAGGTCCTGGATTTCAGTCTCTTCCCTTGCAGCCTAAATTTTGGCCTCCAAGACATCTCTCCTACCCTTCCCTATGTCATTGGTACCTATATGTACCAGGACCACTGACTCCTCACCAGCACTACACATAAGTCTATCTAGACACCTTGAGAAATCCACAGCCTTTGCACCAGGCAGGCAAGTCACCATACGGTTCTCCCGGTCATCACAAACACAGCTATCTATGTTTCTAACACCTGCCTTTTCCTAGTGACTGGAGTTCTCTCCTCCAGAGAGGTAACATCAGTGTGAGAGGATACCTTACCACCATCTGGAAGGAGGGTCCCAACTATGGGAAAGTTTTCCTCTGCTCCCATTGACTGCTCTTCTTCCCTGGGCCTTTCATCCTCCTCAACAGCACAGGGGCAGTCTGACCGGAGGTGGGACAATTCTACAGTGTCCCGGAAAGCCTCATCAATATATCTTTCTGCCTCCCTTAGCTTCTCCAGTTCCACTACCCTGGCCTCCAAAACCCGTACGTGGTCTCTGAAGGCCAGGAGCTCTTTGCACCGAATGCACACATACACCACCCACCCGCAGAGCTGGTAATCATACATGCTGCACTCAGCGCAATAAACTGGATATGCCCCACTCTGCTACTGGACTTCTGCCTGTATTCTCTCCTACAGCTACCTAAGTTAATTAAAGGATTTTGTTTAAATCAAGAAGTTTTGAATGTAGTTTAGTTTATAAGTTTTAAAGAATGGCAAGTGAACCTTGCCCCCTTCCCACTCCCCTTCCAAACTCCCTTGCGAAACTCCCTGTTAGCAGCTCTGTTCACATAGTTTGCATAGTTTCAAATTCAATTCTAGGACCAGGGTCTTTGGACTGTTTGATCACAGCTAGCCAGATCTCCAAGGACTTGGATAATCAGGGCCGGATTAAGTGATGTGCAGAATTCCCCACGTTATCACTGTTTATTCTACCTTGGTGGATAGTCTAGTCTAAGTATTGTAGTCAGACAGCAGAGGCCACCACAGCTTGAGCCTGCACCAGAAGGCAGCAGACACTCCAAACTTTCCTCACCAAGGAGATGTTATGAGCTCAGTGTATGCATCAGGCATTGGACCAGCTTCCTGCTCTTATGAAGGGACAGAGCAGCCTGCCTTCACTTTCAAAGCCAGGAAAGACAGAGATAACCTGACACACAAGATACTGGAGTCAAACAGACCAGTGCTCATGGCTGTTTTGCCAAGTCTTCTGCAGGCACCAAGACTTCTTTTCAGAGCTGGGGTTTGGTGCCAATATTACCAAAGCTGTGGCTTTTATTGTCCTTTGTTGGTGCCAAGAGCTCCCTGGAAACCTAAAAAACCTGCTACTAAGCAGGCATCTACTGTGTAGACAATGCTGGAAGCTAAGAACCCTGTGCCCAACATAAGGTGCAGGATCCTCTTTGGAATCATCATCACAACCTCAAGCAAGCCATTGTTTTGAGGATGTTTTGTTGTTGCCTTTGGCTTTCTTCTAGCACAAGGGCAAGAAAGAGATGTGCTGAAGGATCTTTGGTGTTGCGGTTCTCATCACAATCTCAGAGGAGGAACAAACATCATAATGAAGCCAGTGACTGGCTTTTCCAGTGATACCAGTTCTGAGGGCTCCTGGTTCATCCCACATCAACTACCAATGGAGGACAACATCAGCATCATCACCACAGCACATGGATGTGTCCTTGAGTGGGAAAAATGACTGGATCTCAGGGACACCAACAAATCAATTTGCATGAAGGACAGTTACCTCCATTCTACACCTAAGGCATTGCCGCCCCTCCTCCCTGCCAGGAACTGTTGTCTCCCCATTAACTGCTATTCAGGCCGTTCCCATTTGGGACATTTAGTACATGGAGTGGGAAGCAGCACTGAGATAATACCACAGGGCCAGGTCTAATGTAAGCTGCAAATTCTCTACAGCTCTGAGAATGCACAATGGCATATCTCCCAGCTTGCCCTTCCCCTTCCTGCCAGAGTTCAAACCTTGTCATGTATCTGCACAGAGGATTCCATGCTTCAGAACCATTGTCCCCTAGCAAACAACCCTACCCCATTTCAGCCATTTAGGTTCCCTTCACTAGGGCACATAAAGGGGAAAATGAAGCCCACTCTTTATATGTTAAATACCAAACACAGAACTCATAGTAGCAAAGCTCTGGTTTAACAAGAACTTAAAGTTAAGGGTATAACTCTTTTTTTTCCATGTCAATTTAGATGGAGTTGCATGGCATAAATCACAGATGGATTTGGCCACAAATGTCTTCGGAATCAATTAAATTCTACTAAAATCAGTGGGATTTGGTGTATTGCCACTGAAACATATTCCTAATGCACAAGATTTATTAAAAAGAAGTGAGACAAATAGCTTCTGTACAAACACTGTAGATATTTTCTTGAATCTTATAAACTAAGCTATTTGACTATCATATTATGTCAAATAAATTTCACTTGGAGAGCAAAACAGACCCTGAAACCAGTAAAAATACTATAAAGTAAGTCCCCAGGGCTGAAAATTTGTATGTCAATTATCAGCCTGCACAAATTTTCACTATCCTAAGTCCTGCAGAAAGGTAGGTTTTAATGGGAACATCGACAGTACTTTAACTGCTGCAAAGCCATAATTATGAAGGACTTGAAATGCCCATTGGAACAGTAATTCATAAAGGAGAGTATTTTTAGCATCTTAAATGGGAAAAATTTGATTTCTTTACGTTCAAAAAAAGAGAAAAGAAATACTGCCATAGCGCAAATGCAACAGAACTTTTTAACTGGCAAGGATCTTATCTCAAATGCCCCAAAGTCCCTGAAAGCTAATATCAGAAATGATATTTTTTTCATTCCTTACGAAATGTGAGGCCATTTTCTCCTTAATTTTTAGTGCTATACTGTGGTGGGAGCAAAATAAAAATTATTCGAATTTTAAAACCAATTAAAGATCAGTCATTCCACATAATCAGTAATTGTGCTCCGTTAGGGTAAATCCCATTTTAATACCTGCCAGTATGCAATGGTAAAAAGTCCCAAATTACACTGAGGTATAGGTAAAGGTTTCATGTTACAAGTATAGGAATGAATATACAAATGGAGTGATGTAATGTGCAAATGGACCTAGGCAAATAACTGTTTAATGCCTTTGACCAGCCCCAGAATCAAATAGGGGTTTCCAGAAACTTAAGTATTTTGAGATTGAGTTGAGTGATCATAAAATGCTGATATTATACAAACATTACATGTCATAAATTATATTGAATGAAAGAGTGAGGGAACTACTTCCTGAAGTGGAATGGTTTTATGAAAAAACACTCAGAAAATTGGTGCTGTTTTAATCAACAGTTTGAAATTTTCAAGATTGCCATGGGAGCTGCAGAGAAAGCACATAAGGTGCAGGCAATGGCATTTGTCCTTATAGCACCCTCATTATGTTCCTAATCAAGAACAACATGAACTTTTGGATGACTGCGTTACACAGTTAAACCTCAATTACATGGATGTGGGGGACCATATCACTCCTTAGGAAATAAGATACCACGTTGATGGATGCAGCATAAAATCCTAGCATAGGAAGCAAGGTCGTGATTAGGATACAGTTCTAGGACTTGGGTTCAAGTCTTTGGTCTGCCACAGATTTCCTCTAGGCAAGTCATTTAACTCCTCAGTTCCCCATCTGTATCATCGAGATAATAGCACTTCCCTATCTCACAAGTCTGTTGTGAGGGAATATACATTAAAGATTGTGAGGCACTCAGCTATTAGAGTAAAGGAGCCATTTAAATACCTAATATAGATAGATCCCCATATAGAAATATTAATAAAAGATATGAACCTATCTAAAATGCAAAGTGACCATTTGAGGTATCGACTTCTGGAGAAACCCACTTGAATCTTCACCTGGCATATTGACTTTTGTACAGCCAACGAAATAAAGAAATACAAATGTGGGCCATGCATGAATGAAACCAAAACAGCAAACAAAATAGGAATAAGAGACATTTCTGATAGGTTTGAGAAACAAGCAACCAGGTCACCTAAGATCAAATGACCCTAGGAAGGATTATTAACCATGCAACAGAGTCAAGATTGCATATTGTGGAAATATGTAGTCAGAGGGGCCAGAGAAATCATTCAGTTTCTTTAAAAATATTTGAGACAATTTACATGAGATATCCGATAAGAGTGAAGATTTAGTTCAGCAAACAACAGACAAAGGAACAAGATAATTTGTATCAGTATATTTAACCATTACAGCCACTAGCATTGTTAAAGTCAAGAAATGCAGAATCATTGCCAGGGCAACCAATCCCAACTAGCTCTTGGCTAAAGAGAAGAAGCTGTAAAAGCTCTGTCTCAGTTCTTGGTTAGTGATTGTCTCCTAACAAAACCAATCAAACAGATATATACAGGAAATAAATAGAGTATAATTAGGTGATTTTTAAAAAGTATTTCTGAATCTATTGAATCAGGTGTATGTTACGTTACTTCAGATATAAAAGTGTTGCAACAGAGGAGTTAAAGTAATTAAAAAGGAGGAGAGACTAGGTATCAGATTACTAGTAAAGCTGTTGCTATGCAAATGAAATGATATATTTGTCTGAATGTGACTATACTACCATACCATTTGGCTCCAGCATCTGAGCATGCCCAGTGTGCACTAGAAGTTTCCAGGATCCTATACAATGTCAGACAATAGGTCATACTAGACAATCATAATGGTCTCTTCTGGCCTTAAAATAATGAATACTTGTGCAGAAAATAGAAGTGTTATGCCTTCTCTCCTGACAACGACTTGTGAGTATTTACCTAAGGATTCGAAGAGAGGCTAATAACCAGTAAGCTTAAAACAATGTAGGGTTCATTTTTTTAGCATAAATGACATTTTCTGTGTTAGCAATACAAGACAACATGCTATCTCCAGCAGTCACAAAGTTCAAATAAATGTGTCAAATATGCTCTGTGTGAATCAGTGAGCACAGTCACTGAAGGAGAAAAAGGGTTACAAAACTAAATGCAGGAAATGTAGAAGCACCAAAATGTCTCATTATCACTCTATGTAGCATACGTCATCCCTCCTTCACCTGTGCATGACCTCTTTGAGAAAACATATGTAAAGCCTATGTCTATCAGTTGCACTGTAGTACTGCACTAGTAATATCTCCAGGTATAAACCTACCGCATACAAATTCTCAGGCCTACTTGTTACCATTAATGATTTAAATAATGTTAACTGTGACTAGGCAAAATCAAAATAAAATTGTTCTTCTATATGAAATTTATTGAAACTTTCCAGGTCAGCTGACACCAAGTTCTTGGTTTAGCTGTCTTAGATGGTGTATCTTGAAACTAAACTCAGACTTCCCATTTTACTTTTACAGTAAAAATCTCAGGCAAATTTTTCTTTCAGGTAATCAGCTATTTAATTTCAGGACTTCAGAGGGAAAAAATGTTGTGATCTGTCTTTTCCTGTTTCTCTTAACTGTTTGCCTTCTTCTCCTGCCCAGATGCTTTTACTTTTTATTCTCACTATATTCTAATATATTACTCCTTCTTTACCCTAACTGTTTCCTTTCCTTATGTTCCTTGAGTTAAAAAAAAGTCATAGGAAGGCCAAACTACAGAAGAAACAGTCAGTTGCCAGGACCAGATGGCATTTACCCAAGAGTTCTAAGGAACTCAGATATGAAATTGCAGAACTACTAAATGTGGTATCTAACCTATCACTTAAATCAGATTCTGTACCAGATGACTGGAAGATAGGTAATGTGATACCAATTTTTTAAAGAGATTCCAGAGGTGATTCTAGCAATGACAGACCCGTGAACCTAACTTCAGTACCAGACAAATTGGTTGAAACTATAGTAAAGAACAGAATTATCAGGCAAAGAGGAACGTCATTTGTTGGAGAAGAGTCAACAAGGCTTTTGTAAAGCAAAATCATGCCTCACCAATCTATTAGAATTCTTTGAGGTCAACAATCACGTGGACAAGGATGATCCAGTGGAAACAGTATACTTGGATTTTCAGAAAGCCTTTGACAAGGTCCCTCACCAAAGGCTCTTAACCAAAGTAAGCAGTCATGGGATGAGAGGGAAGGTCCTCTCATGGATCAGTAACTGATTCAAAGACAGAAAAAAGGGCTAGGAATAAATGGTCAGTATTAAGAATGAAGAGAAATAAATAGCGGCGTTCCCCTGGGATCTGTAGTGGGATCAGTGCTGTTCAACATATTCATAAATTATCTGGTTAAAGGGGCAAACAGTGAGGTGACAAAATTTGCAGATGATACAAAATTGCTCAAGATAGTTAAGTCCAAAGCATACTCCGAAGAGTTACAAAATGATGTCACAAAACTGGGTGACTGAGCAAGAAAATTGCAGATGAAATTCAGCGTTTATAAATGCAAAGTAAGCACATTGGAAAACATAATCCCAACTATCAATTCAAAATGATGGGATCTCTTGCCACTCAAGGGAAATATCTGAAGTCATTGGGAATATTACTCTGAAAATATTTGCGCCATATGCAGTGGCAACCAAAAAAAGCTAACAGAATGTTAGGAACTATTAGGAAAGGAATAAATAATAAGACAGAAAATATCACAATTCCACCTTGAATATTGCATGCAGATCTGGTCACCCCATATCAAAAAAAGATGTATTGGAATTGGAAAGGGTGCAGAAAAGGGGAACAAATATGATTGGGGTATGGAACAGCTTCTATATGAGGCGATATTAATAAGACTGGGACTATTCAGGTTGGAAAAGAGATGACTAAGGGGGCTATGAAAGAGGTCTATAAAATCATGAATGGTATGGAGAATGTGAATAAGAAAATGTTACATAACCCAGGGACCGAGGTCACCCAATGAAATTAATAGGCAGCAGGTTTAAAACAAACAAAAGAAAGTACTTCTCCACACAATGCACTGTCAACCCATGGAAATCATTGCCAGGTGATGTTGTGAAGTCCAAAACTATAATTGGATTTTAAAAAAGAATTAGATAAATTCATTCTATTCGCCAAGATGGTCAGGGATGCAACATCATGATCTGGGTGTCCCAAAGCCTCTGGCTACCAGATGCTGGGACTGACAACAGGGGATGGCTCACTTGATGATTGCCCTGTTTGATTCATTCCCTCTGAAGCACCTGACATTGGCCACTCTCACAAGATAGCATACAGGGCTAGACGAACCATTGGTCTGACCCAGTATGGCCATTTTTATGTTCTTATGTAAGACTCCATGATTTTGAGGCTATGAGTTTTCTACCACATTATCCCCTCTGGGTAAAGGGTGTTTGGCTGTGGAGGAGGCTGCATTACCCAAATGCTGTAGTGTCTCAAGATGGGAAAGAAATTCCTGCTAATTTCAGAACAGTGGGAGAAGGCTGGGGTATTTGAACAGCAGAGATTTGCTGGTACTCACTGTGCCTCACAATGCCCCATGGGAGCATGTCTCCATCAGTAGCTGCTAATGCCTCCCTATCCACTACTGGCTTAAAAAGCATATGAAGGGATTTGAAGGTAGACTAGGAACCCACTGGATTTAATGATATATTCCTCTACTGCCACCTACTGTTAGCATGGCAGTAGCTTTCAAATATAAGAGACTCCCTCAATGTAGTTGATCAGAGGAATTCCTTCTAATCCTCAATTTTTTGAAAATCCTGAGGGCTTCCTTACTGTAAAGTAGTATTTGTTTCCACTCTGTTCTCCATCAACAATAGGAACATCTGGCACATCTCATTTCTTTGGATCAAGAAGTGGACAACGTACGCCGCTACTCAAAATAATACATACAGAGGATCATTAGATTTGCTTATTTACTCTTCATTATTGAAAATCCACAGGGAGTTATGTGCAGTTATCTATAGAAGTTAGTTTATGACTATTATGTTTTAATTACTGTGACTGCATCAATAATAATTCTTAGCACTTTGCATTTTCAAATCATTTTACAAATATTAAATATCTAATTAGTATTATTAATAAAATGCATGATCTGCTTTCCACTTCTGCTAATGAATAAGTACATCAATTTTGCATTATTTAAGAAGTGTACATAAATTACATCTCCTGCTGTATGCCGATTGAAATTATAGCTGTAGGGTGTATTGAATACCCCAGTCTAATCTTCTCTTTACAAAGGCACTGCTAACATCAGGATACAAAAATACTCTATCAGCATCATGATTTTAGTTTAGAGTTGTTGTTTTTTTAAAAAGGTATCACTATGAAATACACAGTACAAACACAAGGTAAAATTATGGAAGCATTTCGACGCAGACGCCTTTTTTTGTTCATAAAAAATAGAACATTTGTTTGGTTTAAAAGACCAAGGTATACAATCTTTTATAGTTCAATATATTTTTAGCAAATAACTTTCTTAATTTTATGAACTTTTAGTCATTGCATATAATGAAGAGAACCTCAGCTTTCCTTTTCAAGTGGAAATACTCAGCTCATATGAATACTGCTTATTCTATTATCTGGTTGGTTACAAGAATGAATTATTAATTTTCATTCTCTAAAATATGAAGTTCCTATTGGGTCTCAAATATGAGTTAGGCTAATCTTGCAAACCTTTTAGGTAATATTTATTTTTTCTTATATTTATTATTATTATTATTATTATTATACACACAGTTCTACTAACATAAAGGACTGTTTGCATACATAAGTTATGATAATGTCCAGTCCTGCTAAGTAAAATAACTCAATATGAGCAAACTAGTTTTAATATGTGCAACTGAGGACTTAAATTCAAACCAAGCTCAGTCCAACCTTTTTTGAAGCTCAGAAGATATACCGTATATACTCGTTCATAAGCCAAATATTTTTGGTACAAAAGTGACGCATCAAAGAGCGGGGGTCAGCTTATAAATGGGTCTACACCAAAACATGATGATTTTAAACTCCAAGGAATCATTGAATTGAATATCTAATATATTGTCATTTTGTTTACCTGGAGCGTCTGCAGGCATAGAGCCCCTCAGCTCCCTGTGGCCACAGTTCGCTGCTCCCATTGCCTGAGAACGGTGAACTACAGCCACAGGGAGTGGAGGGGCTCCATGCCTGCAGATGCTCCAAGTAAACAAAACATCCCGACCCGCCAGCGGCTTACCCTGATGGTCGAGAACCAAAGTTTGCCAACCCATTTATCTATGTCAATACTGCAGCCTTTTAAAGTTGCAAAGGCTTTGTTTAGTGGACTAGATTGGCTTGAAAGGAATACTAAAAGAGCAGTGCTTCAGAACTGCATAACATTTGACCCATGCAGTTCACAAAATGCTATGCCTTACAATCCAATCAGAAAAATGAAATAAACGATAGTACTATAGCACTGGTGTCAGTCCGCTACCGTGTAATTTGATCTCTTCATGCATTTTTATCATTGGACCTCATAAGTCTCGAGCCAATATGAAAATATAATGTGCAGAATTGATGGACTCACTAATAAAATTGAAATAGCCTGTTATCCCCACAGACATGCCAATTTACAAGGCTGCTTTGAAATAAACAAAGCACAATAATAATTTGACAGTGATAAAACAGGCGACATTCCTATATAAAGTCCTACAAAATCTATAATTACAATAATAATCTATTTTCATACTAGTATTTAAAATGAACAACAGTGAAATCAAAAGAAAAAGTTCTGCTTATCACGCAGAGTTCAAACTTAAAGTTGTTGAATATGCAGAAGCAAAGAATAATTTTGCCACATTCTGTATCAATGAGAAGCAAGTAAGAGAATGGTGAAAAAATAAAACAACACTAAAAGACATGCCAAGAAGCAAGAAAAAATGTTCAATGAGGTGCGCTTCATTTCCTGAGCTGGAGAAATATCTCAATAATTGGATTGACGAATGTCAACCAAATGGGTACATTGTCACTAGAACTGGAATTCGTCTGCATTCTCTGCAAATGTCGAAAGACGACAAATACAAGTCAGTAAAGCCATCAATGTTTGTTGCATCAGCAGTTTGGTGTATTCAGCTCATGAACCATCATGGTCTCTGTCTTTGTCAGCAAACAAAAATAGCAAAAAAGCTGCCTAGAGATCTGGAAGAAAAAATCAAATCTTTCCAAAGGTTTATTATAAAATATCGAAAGGAATATGCGTTTGAACTGTCACAAATAGGAAATATGGACAAAACACCAATGACACTCGATCTCCCGAGCAACAGAACGGTAACGGTGCTGGTGAAAAAACAGTTTTAAATAAAACCACTAGCTATGAAAAAATCTATTTTACAGTGGTTTTATCGTGTTTGGGAAATGGATCAATGCTTCCTCCTGTTGTTATTTTTAAAAGAAAAACCTTGCTTAAGAATACTAAATTTCCTGCTGGTGTCATCGTACATGCACACAGAAAGAGATGGATGAATGGATGGATGAAAATGAGACTGCTGAATGGCTGGGAAAAGTATGGAATAAGAAACCAGGAGCACTGGTTTGGGACATGTTCAGGGCACACAAGATGGATGAAATATGAAAACTACTTTGGCTGTAATACCTGGAGGCTTAACTTCAGTTCTACAACCGCTTGATGTCTGCCTGAACAAACCCTTTAAAGACAAGGCTACGCAAAATGTGATCTGAATGGATGTGCTCAGGCATGGTGAGTTGACAAAAGGCGGGAATCTTATGAAGCCTGAAATAAATCTGGTCACCCAGGTGATCAAGGATGCATGGGGGGGCCCATTCCCTCGGAAATGATAGAAAAATCATTTAGGAAATTCTGTATCAGCAATGCACTTGACAGGTCAGAAGATAATGTCATATTTGATGATGACACAATAGAGGCTGATGATGAGAAGGAATCTGAGTCCAAAGACGACACTGCCGACATCTACGATGACAATGCAGGTGCAACTGTGACTGAAGCTGAGTTTAATTAACTGTTTGGTGAATCAGAGATTGATTCAGACTTTGAAGGATTTTAAGACTTTTTAAAGTTTCATATTGTTCTAAGTTACTTGTTTTAAATATCCATTTACTGATTTTAAATATTGACTGTAATTCTGAAGGTGAATAGATATTTGTTCAGTTATTATTATAACAACAACAGGTTTTTTGTTAGATTACATTAAATAATTCTAGCAGAACTTCTGAGTGTTTCTTGTGATGCCAGCTTTTAAAATATTGCAGAGGTTGGCAAACTTTGGCTTCTGGCCCATCAGGGTAAGCCACTGGCGGGTTAGGACCTTTTGTTTACCTGGAGCATTCACCGGCATGGAGATCCTCAGCTCCCAGTGGTCGCGGTTTGCCGTTCCCAGCCACTTCCCACATCTCCCATTGAGGGGCTCTGTGCCTGTGAATGCTCCAGGTAAACAAAACGTCTAGACCCACTAGAGGCTTACTCTAACAGGCCAGGAGCCAAAGTTTTCCAACCCTTGAAATACAGGATCAGCTTATGAAAGGGTCGTACCATTTTTGCTATTTTTGCATAACCATCTTGGGGGGGTTGGCTTACAAATGAATGGGCTATCTGGTATGTTTATCTTTCATTTTATTTTCACACATGCTTAAAGTTATGCATGCATATAAGTGCTTTGCTGGATTGATGACAGAGTGATCAGAACTTTGCAGGATCAAGCCCCAGGTGATCTGATGATGGAGACCAGATAAGTGCTCAGATAGACTAAACCCAGGAAATCTCATTAGAAAGTCTGATCTAATGAAGCTTCTAAGCAGATTTCTAGACAATCAAGGCCTAGGTGAACTTTGATCATTATAATTCCCATTTTAGGATCCTGCTCATCCAAACGGCAGCTCAAAACATCCTATGGTTCATCCATCACATGAATTAAAACTTGGTTTCCTATCTTATTCTATTTTATGTAGAAAACAAATAGAAGACAAACTTGATTGTCAAACAGAATATCTGTGTTTCTGAAAATCAAAGTAGGTAAATGATCTATGAAGACTAAATCAAGGTTGCTCTTGTATGATGCTGATGAACAATCAAGTGCTCAATTGTCAGGAGCAACTATTTTTCATTTAAATCCTACATTCAGTTTGTAAAAATTAGAATCAGGCAGTGTCCAGATTCATCTATGTGTGGCACAGTGCTAGAGGGAATCAATGCTCTCTAGATAATTGTTTTTTTCTATGTAATCACTGTCATAATAAAATCAGGTCCTATTATATTCATTATTTAAGTGATGTACCTCAATATCTGGTGTGAAACACAGGAAGTCCATTATTTTATCTGAGTCAGAAGAAAAATGTCTTCACTTTGTCAAGCCTAAAAAACTTGTTAAAATTTATAGAAGGTTCTTCGATTTAAAAAATATGATAGTATCCAAAAGTCAGTACTGAGTGTCCTTCCACAGTCAACAGCAATTCAGCCTTTGGGGCAGATAATGGAACACTGAAGTCAGAAAGCCTGAATAAGGATTGCAGGATTTGTCCCACAGAGAGTCAGCAAAGCTGACTTTTAGACTATTCGTGGCAGTCGTTAGAACCCATTCATTTTAATCACTGGGAATTTTGCCCTTGTGAGGACTAGAGGATTGACTTTACCATCTTTGTACAATATTAACCTCCTTCCCTTTTTTCTACCCTCCCCACCACTTTCTTCTACTACATTTAATTAGGACCTCCTGCCCTGGCTTTTTTTTCTTACTCCCATTCAGTTCTTTTAGTCTGCTTTCAAACTAGAAAGAGAAAGTCTGTCACTGCAATAGCAAACATTAATAAATTCTTCTCAAATGACTAGGTTGTCCCTATCCACTGCTCAACTGCTCATGATTGTAACCACTCCCCTATTCAGCCAAGTACAGGCTGCTTGGATCATGGAAATGGCAGGGGCTGCTCACCTGATATTGGTCCAGTAGGAGGAGGATGCTACAAGATAGGCCCCAATGCTTTACAACGTGCAAAATACTGCAAGATTTCTTACATCATGTTATTCACTCATTTAAGAATGGATACTTGGAATGTCTCTAGTGTAGTCTAGGCTACATTAAGACTATTTATTCATCCTGTTTTCTCTATCACTTTATAAGTACAGGAATCTTGTCAACAAAAATATGCACAATGATATCAGATGTAACCTCTGACTAGCACATTACTTGTGTTATGGAATGTTTAGATCCTGTAAATTAATGCACCAGTCTTTTTGCTGCCATAGCAGAGTTTTGATAAAGCACCCTCAATCACATGCCTGACTGGCTCTTTAGCTCTGCTGAATTCTGAAAGTTTTCAGGAGTTGAGAAATTACTGAACCTACTATAAGTATTTTATGTTTATTAACTGATTGCCTTCAGGAAAATGAACTTGCCATTCTGTCAGAAATGGCTACATTGGAGGTGTGATTAGACTTTAACTATTTGTGTAGAAATGACATTCATTTTTCCAGTTCATTCCCTCCTAGGCCTAAGGTTTATTCACAGTGTACAAATTGTGCAATGCCTTAGTAACTAAATTGGGGGAGTACCCGCTATTTTAAATAAAAAAGTGATTTGGATTAATTTGGATTTGAAAACTCCACTTTTGCATGAAAATAAGTATTAAGATGAGTTCTTGTCTCAACTAAAGCCTTATGGGAAAAAGTACATTGCTGGTGGTGAGTAAATGAATTGAGTGACAATACATATTCCTACAAGGCAAAAAAAATTCAGTAGAGGGCAAGTCTACATAGATACTAGAACGGCAGCAACTTTACAAATATTAGCTGTAATAACACCAGGCCAAATCGGGATGTCTTTCAGTGTTTACTTTCTGACTTACACTACATCTCCCAGCATGACAGGGCCTTCAGAATTTGGTGTTGCTAGTTTGATAGCTAACAAACATGCATAAAAATTGGAAAAGCAATTAATCAATGAGAGACTACACATCTGCGTATTAAGATTGTGCAATAAGCAATATCTTTGTGGTATATGAACAGTATTGGTGATAATTAGTTGCTATGATCCTTCTTTAGTCAACATGTATAGCATTCATTCTTGTTTACGCAATACTTTGGAGTTGTCAAGTGCTAAGTATTAGAGATGAAGATGAGCTCTAAATTTCAGATTCAGATCCAAACTTGCCCAAATCTGTGTGTTCATATTTGAGATTTTTTTTTATTGCCCTGGAGACAATTAGTTCATTTTATCATTTATTTGTTATCTATTGTCATGTTTAACTCAGTTATTTCATATGTAATCAATGTGTGATGAAAAGATTTAAACTGTAGTATTATAGGAGCATAAGACTGAAAGTATTTCCAAGTGACTAGCATGTATTAGGTATATAAGTAAGGCAAGGCTGTAATGCAAGGCCTACAGACTAAATCCTGTAAGACTTCAGCCTTGCCACACTAGGCCTCAGGCTTAAGGACACTTGACATGAGAGGGTGACTCAGGAATGACCCTTTCCCTGTAAGGTTACAAGATTACCATGAAGGACATGGCAATAGGTGATGTTCTGGGAAAAGTCACAAAGTTCACTGTAGCATAACTGAAAGTTCTGCTCCGGTTACCATGGGCACATTTATGTAAATGTTAGTGAGATGTTAAGCATAAGGGGAAATATGAAAAGTGGGGCACCAAAAAATTTATGGAGTGGAAAAGTGCAGATAAGGCAAAGGAGGTTGGGCCTCTGAAACATATGCACAAGGTGTTAAATGCGGTCAGAACAACAAAACAAAAGGGAAGTGCATGATATGGACCTTATTTGGAAAACCCCAGCAGGAACCACCCATTTTTCAATGACCACATGTTGAGAAATCCACTAGACTAACATCTTTGGATATGTGAGTATGAATACAGCAGTAGCTATTGCATAGGCTGTCAGATTTCATATACTGATGTGAGACTGTAACTTTAATGATCTGCTTAGTAGAGCTCATAATACAAACACAGCTACAAGTAACTGTATTTGTTCTTCATGTGCACCTAAGAGTCTCCCAATCTAAGAGAATCGTAAAGAATATTTTTCATCCTATTGATCTGAAAACTGTAACACCCCAGGATCTGGTCTCACTCCCCAGGGACACTATAGTTTAACACAGAACAAATCAAGTCCTTTAAAGAGGTTACAACTCACTATAAAGATAGCAGCAATTTGACAGATCAAGATGCAAATCCAAATTTCTGTGTGGAGGGGTTGATTCATAAACATAGACTCATAGGACTAGAAGGGATCTTGAGGGGTCTTCTAGTCCTGTCCCCTGCACTCACTGGAGGAATAAGTATTATCTAGACCATGCCTGATAGGTGTTGTCTAACCTGCTCTTAAAAATCACCAATGATAGAGGTTCCACAATCTCCTTAAGCAATTTATTCCCGTTCTTAATCACCTTGATATTAAGGACATTTTTCCTCATGCCCAACCTAAACTGTCCTTCCTGCAATTTAAGCCCATTGCTTCTTGTCCTTTCCTCAGAGGTTAAGGAGAACAAATTTTCTCTCTCCTCCTTGTAACAACCTTTTATGTACATGAAAACGTGTTATGTCTCCTGTCAGTTTCCTCTTCTCCAGACTAACAAACCCAATTATTTTAGTCTTCTCTAATAGATCATGTTTTCTAGACCTTTAATCATTTTTGTTGCTCTCCTCTGGCCTTTCTCCAGTTGTCCACATCTTTCCTGAAAGGTGGCAACCAGAACTGGACACAATACTCTAGTTGAGGACTAATCAGCACGGAGTAGAGAGAAAGAATTACTTCTCGTGTCTTGCTTACAACACTCCTGCTAATACATCCCAGAATGGTGTTTGCTTTTTTCGCAACAGTATTACACTGTTGACCCATATTTAGCTTGTGATCCACTATGACCACCAGATCCCTTTCTGCAGTACTTCTTCCTTGGCAGTCATTTCCCATATTGTTTGTGTGCAACTGATTGTTCCTTCTTAAGTGAAGTACTTTGCATTTGTCCTTATTGAATTTCATCCCATTTACTTCAGACCATTTCTTCAGTTTGTCCAGATCATTCTGAATTATAACCGTAACCTCCAAAGCACTTGCAACACCTCTCAGCTTGGTATCATCCATTAAGATTTAGATTCATTACCAAACGTGATGGCTCTCCTATACTGAATGGTATAACTGCCACACTTGTGTAATAGTGGGAGATTTATATGGTGGTCTCAGTTATTGGTTCTGATACTAGATTAATCTAAATCACTACCAGAGCTAGGAGTTACCCTGAGACTTAGATTTTGCTTACTTTTACCCTTCCTGTTCCCTTTGCTCAGGAATTGATTACATTTTGATACTATAGAACTCTTTTAGGAATGATATCAATAAATACTAGACATTTAGCACTTTTAGATCATTCCCTAATAAATATGGTGCTTTAAACTGATAAGAATTTCCTAATATTGGAAATTAGCATAGCTAATGGTACCTAAATATTTTCTATTCTCCAACATGAGATTAATTTTTCTTTGAATTGAGTTACATTGCAGAACAAAACCCCAGATGAGATTATTGAAAGACATTTGTTAGTGGATGACTGTTTACTCTACTAGGCATAGAAAGAAATCTGAGGATAGAGAAAAGTCATTATTTCCCAGAAATTCCCCCAAAGCCTTCTAGGACCTCAGCCTCCTGCTCTAGATGTATGCCGAAAGCTGAGCTTAGAGGAACAGCCACAGATGTGAAAATGAGAAAATGAGATGCCCAGAGAAGAATACCAGTCCTGGGCACTTTGAGCAACAGCATTGCCCTGCCCAGTCTTTGTTTGATGCCTCATCTTGAGCAAGAAATGTGCCATCTCACAGCAGACAATCATGAATTTGTATGGGATGATATCAGTGTACAGACCACTTATGTAACAATCCTACTACACCTGCTTTTATTTGGCTTCTTTAGAACTACAGAACTGCACAATTAGGGCTGGGAGAGAGTACAGGGAACTCCCTACTCCCCAGTACAGCTGCATTACGCACAGTGTTGCGCTCCCAAACCACAAATGAGGCTCATCTTCTGCTCCTTGCAGAACTATATGGTCAGCAATCCAAACACACACACCTCTCCACTCCAGGGAGTCCTGGCTTCAGAAAAACAGTGATGGAAGCTGATACCACACTTAGTCATATATAGCATGTACCACTTTTGAACATTAATCCTCTCTCCAGTACGGTTCAGATACTGCAGCTCTGACACTCACAGCTAAGCACATACACAAACAGCACTCTACTGGTTCTTTGAACCATAATTTAGCCCAATATGTAGTTGAATCTTTTTTGTCTTTAGTAAGTAACAAAAATATTCCCACTCAACCGTCTCTATGCTGCAAACTCGTTATATGGATGCATTTCTAGCACTACCCTCCAGTTATAATGGTGTCCACTGTTAAATAACAAAGAAATGAAATGTTAAAAGGTTGGAGTTATGAATCTGTCACACACTGTATTGCAATTCTTGAAGATACTGTAGCATAACTCATTTCCCATCACAATAGCTAATCTTTCATAAGGCTGATATCTGAACACTAATGTTTGTTATAAAAAAAAGTACCAAGCCATCTATGTGTTACATAATCTCTACCTTGGGATGAAAGCAATGTGATTGTTTTCATTAACCTTTCGTTCTTACAAAAGGGCAAAATCAATAACAAATTTATTCAGGCAACTGAAAGGCAATTTCAAGCAATTTCACATGAGATTTCATTTCCATGGCTTTTTTCCTCCCACAAATTTTAATAAAAAATAATATGATCTGTCCAAACATAAGACAAATGTAAAAACTTAGATAGTGTCAGCTTTCCAAAGTCACTGCATGAAACCTTTTTACAGCTGGATAACTGGCTTACTAAAACTACTGCTTTCTTTGAATCATAAGCAAGTTTGCCAGGCAGTGGTTTATTGACAACCTCTGAAGCTCTGAGTGTGTCAAGTCGAGGATGATGATCGCTGAGTTAATTACATCTAATAGAGGGCAGCTCATCACTTGGAAGAAGTGAACCAAGCCCCCTTTAGATAAAGCAGATAAAATATATATTTATTTTGTATTACAAATTAGGCAATTTCTTTTCTGTGCACTCTGCCCTTTAATGCTATGAACATAAACTATTTTTCCAAGGGTTTTGATATACTTTTCAAACATTACTGCTGCTGTCACATATTCCATGGCACTTTGAAGCCAACGCTTTAATACGTTTTCCAAAATGTCTATCAAACCACTGACAAAGCCTCAAAGTAATTCTGCAGCTCTGTTCTTCATAGAGGAAAAAGCATTGCCCAAAAGCATAATACTAACAACCATTTAATTTCATCTAGAACTTTATTTCACTTCTTTTGAAGACTCCCCTATATTTGTAACTATTTTCTTTGTGTTCCTAACAGAGGGGAGGTGGGTTCTTGTTTGTTTATTTTAGTTAAACAATAGTACTCTATAAAAATGTCTTTGGAACTAAAGATCGTTAACTGTTTCTGAGTGTCTAAATTCTATAAGCACATGTTTATTTTCTGTCAATTTAAGTTATTATACCATGGTCATCACCATGGTAGCTGAGTGCTTGGGTTTATTAATTATGATTAGTAGTACAAACTTTTAGCATAATTGTCATTTTGGTATAACTTTGGGATCTCATTCTATGCTAATATTAAATGTACATCATTAGGGTTTGAAAATCAGGCTTAGACGAGTTCAAATCTCAACACAGAATTTATCCACACTATCTAAATCTCTTGAATCTACAAACTGAAGGTTCTATTCAGCTCTGTTGGAAGTCAATGACAAAACTGCAATTGGCTTCATTGGAAGTAGAATTGGATCTTTAGGATGGGAATCTTGAGAGCAAAGCGTTTCTTGTGTGAATTCTGACATTTTCAATTCCATTCCCTGATCTATAAATTCTACGATAACTATCTTCTTGAGTGTTTTGGCACTTCAGTGTCTAGTCATGGCCAAAAACTAGACATGAAAAATCCTTTATCCAAATATTTCAGAACATGAAAAGAGATCCATTGTCTATTTTTGGAACCAAACTCCAAACATCAAGAGTCCATCCAATCTTTCTATCTAGATAAGTTAGTCCCCGTCACCATAGTATGTAAACACCGTCCAATAATTGGAAAGAAATCAACAAATCACTTCCTCATCTTTCCCATCTTAGCAGAGTAAATAACTTCATAAGATTAACTAGTATATTTTTGCTACCACGAGAAGAGGAGGTCCAGAGCAGGAACATTTGACCTAAGCTGAGGGATGCAGAAGAGTGATACTGGCTTCCCTACAAGTCTTCAGCAGTTCCTCTGGGCATCTACAGTTCAGGTTGCAATAAGACTGAGGGGGGCAGCTATTCTCTGTGGGATCATCCCCCTCGAAGCCTTTGAGGAAACCACAGAGAATAGCTTCCCCCTCAGTCTTATTGCAACCTGAACTGTAGATGCAGCAGGAATGTTACAGAAACTGGAGCTAAAAATATTTAAACAAAAAAATCATCATTACTTGGATTGTTTTCCATAAAAGGAAATGAAATCATACAAAAATAAAGATGAAAAAATAATACAGGGAACAAAAAATAGCTAAGTAGGCAGATAGACCTAGGACCATTAAATGCTTCCATCTGAAAATGTGACTGTGTTATTGTTACTATTTTATTATGATACTATATAATTCACCTTCACCTAAAAAAAGAAAAGGCATGTGTCAAGGGAATGTACTGTGAAATAGCGAGGTCTGTCTCTAGTCCTACAGAATAGAGTAAGAAAGGGATGGGGGGAGAAGTAACAGCATAAACAAAGATTTAAATGGACAAAAGAAAGATGCTCTTGTATGCCCCACCAGGTGATCCTCTGCTCAGGTTGAGAGATACGACTGTTCATGGTCACAGTAGTAACCTGACTGTCAAGCAAGTGACATGTTTCTCCTGTACTGGGATCGGGTAGGTTAGCCAGAGAAATGATTTTGTGGTCAGAACATATATTACAAATGTTTATTATCCAAGTGCCGAATAGCATGTTAGGTTCTTCCCAGAAGCATGCGGAGACAGTTCCTGGATGCTTTAGAGCTTTAGTTTGTTTTATTAAATTAATTCTCACTGGGAGCTCTATAACATGGTGGCATGGTTGTTTCGCTGATCCAGCCTGAAAGTAGCTGATAAGAAACCTCTTACCAATTTGACTGATTTCTGCTGATTCTTTGTGGCAGGCACTTATTAACTCCAACCTGGGTATAAGAGCTCTTTAGGCAGAGGGAACTCAGAGCTGGGACAAAGAGGTCCCTACAGGGAAAACTTAGGATCAAATTTGGGGAGAAAGCCAGATATTAGGAAGGTTATGTTTAGATTTAATACTCTGTGTTTACATTAGGTTCGGAACAAAGTGCGAAACCCCCAGATTACAGACTGCTTTATGGCCAATCTAGATGTTTGGTTTTATACCCTATACATACAGAGTTCCTTTGCTTGTAGTCCAATTTAAAAACATCAATCAGTAAGCTTTGTTTAAATATGGACAGCAACTAGACCATTTTATCAAGTAAACATAGGCCTGGCTTCTTTTCTGAAAACAATCAGAATTAATCAATTATGCCTGTTTTTGCATTTAAGATTAGAAATGAATTTTGTTCTTTTTAGTCTGGGGGGGAATTAAACTCTTTCAATCTCACTGTCAAACAGAGGCTTATGGCAGTTTCTAGGGTAAGGAAATTTTTATGAGCTTGCCTACACTTAAAAGGATGCAGCAGCATAGCTGCACCACTATGGCACTTCAGTGAAGATACTACCTATGCCAATGGAAGGGCTTCTCCCATTGGCATACGTAATCCACCTCCCTGAGAGGCAGTAGCTCAACAGAGAAACCCTCCCATTGACATAGTGCTGTCTAAACTGGGAGTTAGGATGATATAACTGTCTCTCAGGGCATGGATTTTCCACACTCCATACTGACATAAGTAGCTAGTGTAGACCAAACCTACGTTTCAGTTATATGAGGGCTGATTTTCACCTCCACCAGAGCATCACTGGGTGCAGGGCATCAGGAAGCCTTATGTTTCCCTAATATCCTGCTCTGATGCAGCGCTCCTGTCTATGCTGAATTGTCCCAGCAATAAAAACTCTTCAACGGACCCTATACCTACAGAGGATTGGCATAGTGGAGCTCCATTTAGCAAAGCCCATTCCCCACTCCCAAAACACTTGCTTCTGTCCCCAACAGAATCCTAAACTGATGGGAAGGAGGACCAGAAGCAAAGACCCAGCAGTGGTACAGTTATGTCCAACAGAGAGTTCATTTATCCCAAGGGAAAATCGTCCCTGGTCAGTTGTTGCCAGAGTATGGCCCTTTTAACACCACTTGAGTGGCACAAAGGGGTTGTGATGCACCAGAGAATCTGGCCCATCAATTTCTGGAGCTATGAGTTCATAATGAAAACTGAAAAATCTAGAGCAGTCGTAGGAATTAATTATGGCTAATTAATTTTGTACTAAAGTGTTGCTTGAAAAATTAATGCATGTATTTAAAAGAATAATTATAGAAGAAAGGGTAATTTTGTTCTGCTGTAGAAAGGCAGACTCAGAGTCAAAGAGAAGTAGCTTGCATTGTGTGGGAATTGTTTGACGAGAGAAATTCTTCAAGTTCTAATGTCAAAGTGCCATTGATTGGTGCCCCATTGAAATTCATTTGAGCAAGCAATGAGGTGTCAATCATTGGTTTTCTGATACCTCAGAATCTCACCTTTGTCCACACTGCATACTAAACCAAAATGTTTTATTTGAAACATGAAAGGGTGCAATGCACTGTTGGACAGTTGTATTTGAAATAATATTCATATATATTATACACATACACTTTTATTGTTGCTTTAAAGAGATACAAGTAACAGAGGCTATATTTAATTTGCACATGCACATTTCTTGCATGTCCAAAACTTCCATTGATACATAGAGGATATTTTCCCTGTCTCTTCATGATTTTGTGTGTTCAGAGCATGTGTTCAAACTACATGTACACACTGACATGCACAAAATACATGTACAGATGCATTTATAATTTGCACCTAATTCATACAGATACTTATTGCAATAGCACATGCACATTGGGCATGTGTGCACTAAAATGGCCAGTTCTACATCAACTTTTTACATTTCCCAGTGTGCCACAATCCTTGCCACAAATAATGAGACCATCTTCTGGTACAAAAGGGGAAAAAAATGGGGGAGGAAGGAAAGAGGCCACAATTCTCCATAAAAGCCCTCATTTTTTCAGCATACTTATTTAAAACAAGTTACGTAAGAGAGAATAAGTAAACAAAAGCACATACATTTGGCAAAATTCTTCTGGGACCAGTGTAGTCTTCTCCATAGCACAGTGGTCATCTTTCTCCCCGTTACTATAACATCTGAGCACCTCACAATCTTTCTGACATATATCCTCAGAACATTGCTGTGAGCTAGTGAAGTACTATTATCCCATTTTACATATGAAGAACAGAAGCACAAGAAGTCTATGGCAGAACTAAGAATTGAACTCAGGTCTTCCAAACCCCAGATTAACACCCTAACCACTGGACTATGCTTTATCTCAAAAAATTTTGAGAGCTGAGTGCAGTTGTCTTGTCTTCTTCCCTTAAGTGCCTGAAGGAATTCCTTTGGGTCCTAGCTTCTTAATCCCCAAATAATTGTTGCCTCCTTTCGTTATGAAAACTAGGACATGGAGAAATCCTAACAAGGATAGCCATGTTTGAGTTTAGAAGGTTCTATCCTGCCCACCACACTAGAACATGTTGCTGAACAGCTGTGAATGTCTTAAATATGCCATTGAGGTAAACAAAACATGACAGATATTCTAGTCAACTAGAAAGAACACATTTGCAGTGCCAGCAGCTTTATTAATCAGCAAAACCACAGGCTACAGCAAACCAGACCTGCACTGCACCCAGTTCACATAAAAAGGGAGAAAGTTGGAGATCACCTTTCACCCAAAGAACTGATTCTTCACAATGGCACTATATTTCTGACATGAGCAAACACTTAATTAAACCGACAGATGCTATTGTGTGACTTAGTGCTGCTTTTAACATTGACATCTTCACTATGGCTTCCAGCCAATAAACCAAGGCTAATTCAAGTATGCTCAGGGATTTAAAAGGTACACAGCAAGACTGACGGGAACCATTCATTTTCAATGCAGAACTGAAAATAGATGCCATCTAATGTTCTCCAGTCTGTTGTGGGGAAGGGTCCTCTTGGGTTCTTTTCTAAATATCCAAAAGTCAAAAAGTAAGCTGTCTAATTTCACTTGTCAGTGTCTGCATGATTTCATTTTCAGTGACTTTCTGGCCTTGGGGTGTCCACTAAAGTGGTAAATTGACTGGGAAATTGATTTTCCATGGAGCTATGCCTCAGGTGGCCCACAATTAACTTATTATTAGCTATGGCACTAAACAATGTTTTCTTTTGAACAATCCCAGGTCTAAATCAGATACTTTGAATCCAGATTGGCTTCTCATACCAACCAAGCTAACCTGATACACTGTTTACTTAATGTTGTGATAGGTGGTAATATACCAATGTTAGGATCCTATTTTGATTTGGTTTTCTTATGTCGATCCGTTATACAGGTCACCTAGTTATCAGGGCTGGCTCCAGGCACCAGCCAACCAAGTACGTGCTTGGGGCGGCACCTTCTAAGGGGCAGCCAATCTTGGGGTGGTGGGGCAGCACTCCGTTTTGTTTTTTGTTTTGTTTTGTTTCAGTGGGGTGGCACTCAGGTTGTTTGGGTTTTTTTGTTTGGTTGGCTTTTTATTCGGCGGGGCAGCGCTCAGGAGTTTTTGTTTTGGCAGGGCAGCACTCAGGGGTTTTGGTTTTTGTTTCGGCGGGGCGGCACTCAGGAGGGGTTGTTTCGGCGGGGCGGCACTCGGGGCGGGTTTGTTTTTGTTCTGGTGGGGCGGCACTCGGGGGATTGTTTTGGCGGGGCAGCACTCAGTGGGGGTAGTTTGTTTTTTTTGCTTGGGGCCGGCCCTGCTAGTGATTGTTTAATGTGTCAATTCTCATCACTAATTGCCTGACTGCACAGCTCCCATACAAGGAGTTTAGCTGTCTATGCATTTTACACATTCAGTCAAACAGGGACTTGCAGAGCACCTGTTTCCCCCCCACACACACACACACACCCCATCATAAAATATTACATGTTCAGTTTGTCTCCATCTGTAAGACATGTTACTGAATTATTAATATTCTTATAACTATTGGGAGGGTTGTTTGTTTTAGAAAAGAATAAGGCTGATTAAAAACTAAACTGACATCTCTCTATATAATGACACAATGTGAAAAAACTTGCTTAGGAAGACCCCAGCTTTTTTCCCTGCTATTGGCTGATGATTCTACATTGCCATATGATTCTCTAATATTTTGGACTTTCCCTCTGGTAATGGCAAAAGCCACTGAAATGTATTAGGAAGTACCTTACATACAATGAACATTTTCAAATGTAAAACTTTTACTATTTCCCCATTTTCTTGGATTCAAGGAGTAAGAGAGCTACTCTTATAACATGTAAGTTCAAATGCTGGATACTCATGCATGACCCCTGTTGAGTATGTGCATTCAATGCCACAAATTGGCCCTTAATTTAAGACCTCTGTTCTGATTACTTGGAACAGGAGGGAGATGGGTTATAAATCAAATCCAGCAGTAAAACTGAAATTCAGACTACAACACTGATGATTGAGAATAGATTATACCAAGCAGGATGGTCTACCAAAATGACTGCAAGAGAAGGGGGACTCATGAGTTCTAATTTCAGCTCAGCCCAGAATAGCTGCATGGCCTTCTTGACACTTGAAAATTTGAATCTCTTGTTGAGACATCTGGGCATCTCAGATTAGGCACCCAAAAATGGAGGCATTTATCATCGGCATGCATTTCTACTAGGATTGTGTTGTAAATTCACACTAATCCATAGTGGGTTTAGTTTAAAAGAAGGCATATTTTCTCCAAAGCAGGATGCAGACTAGAGTTTGACAGTTGAAGTGATTCTATGAGTTTCTCCTCACAAAGAGTACTTCTCCAGTGTGTTTCTCATCTGACTCATTCTAATCAAAATTGAGCTTGCTTGACTCTTCTCTCCTGGATTCTCCTGAGTTTGAACTTTCCTATTCTTATTGCTGAAGATGAACAAAGAACATTCCAGCCTGGTAGACTCTTCACTGGATTCACTCTTGTTGCTCTGGGTCACAAAATGTTGTACCAATTAATTTCAGGGAGCCTCTAGAGCAGCTTTATTTTTCATCCCTGCTGAATCCAATGAAATATTTAGTTGAAAGGAAAGTTTTGTCACCCCTTTGTGAATGATTCTGACTTCTAGTACTTAGTGGTGCATGACTTCAGGAGTGATACTGACATTATACAGCACATCCTGAGCTCTATCCTGCAAAGTGCCCAGCCCTGCCACAGAGTGCTGAATGCCCTCAACTCCCACTGATTGGGAGGGGGAAAATAACTTTGCTGCTTTCTGATTTGCAAGTCTGACCTTTCCCAAGTCAGATATTTCCATTTCAGGAAAACATGTCCTAGTTCTTTGAGTCCAACCCTTATTTTGAAAAGATCTTCACTGAAAAACAGATGCCACGCTCTGGAAGAAAAAAATAAAAGAAAGAGTTTGGTATGTGTAATGGAGCACACTCTGTCTCTGTTGTGATGTGCCACAAGCCTCACAGACTCCAGTAAGTGGCAACTTAGGACATGCCTGCACTTACCTCCAGAGTGATCGATCCAGCGAGGGTCTATTTATCCCATCTAGGGAAGATGCGATAAATTGACCGCCGAGCGCTCTCCCGTCAATGCCAGTACTCCACCAGAGCGAGAAGCATAGGCAGAGTCGATGGAGGGGCGTCAGCAGTCAACCTACCGTAGTGAAGACACCGCAATAAGTAGATCTAAGTACATCAACTTCAGCTATGTTATTCACAATGCTGAAGTTGCATAACTTAGATTGACTCCTCCCTCCACCCCATGTAGACCAGGCCTTAGTGTGAATTTATTTACATTCCCATCACCCACACTATACAGTCTCATGCAATAAATATTTAGTGTTTCTTGCCCTTTAGCCCTTTCCAACCAGGCCAGAGAAAAACGGGCTCCCTTCCTTTGGATCTCAGTACATGCTGGGCTCTCAGCTAGCCCAAGTCCTCCCGTCACTTCCTTCCTCTGTGTTTTGGTTTTTTTAATACCTGTCAACTGATAGCTCATTGGTTCGATCAGCCCTCTAAGTCTGCCCAGCATATTGGCTGCACGTCCCCACTCAGCCTTCTCCAGCAGAACTGATTGGTTGCATAAGTGGTAAGACTGAGGGATCACCTGTTAGCTTCCAGCACTCTCACAGTATGTCACTGCATACAAACACCATTGCCTTATAGGTCTCAACTACACAAATGCAATAGATCAGGATTTCTGCCTCACTTTTATAATGATGTCATAATACAGCAGATATCTAGAGATTCCATGCAGAAGATGCTGTTGGCCCTTTAAATGTATCAGTAAAGCCAAATTTGGGAACATGCAGTGTGGACCAATATCATGGCCATGAGAGATAAAGATCTTTACATTTGTGTACACTAAATTACTGGCATTACCTGAAAGAAATATTCTGTGCATCCTTAATATTCCATTTTTCTGCTATTGTACTGTTATGCACTCAAAGTACACTCAGAATATCAGATTTCAATACTGCAAACAGGGCCTTAACCCTTAATTGAGATTTTAAAAATCAATATCCCTTTCAGTCAGTCCATTTTTATTTTACTTTAGCCAAAGTCACTCATTGTGTAATGACACTGAAGTGTGTAACTCATCAGAAGTATTTGTTCTAGAGTTCTCTTCTCCACAGCATTGACTATAGAGGATTAAAAATGACTCCGTTGAAATAAAGCAATTCTGTGACAAGTCATCACTTTTCTTTCCTAATTGTTAAATTTCATGATGTTTGGTGACTGTCATTAAATGTACAGTGGCTGAGATCACTGTATCCACAGTTCATGCACTACCAGTAATGAATTAATGGTCTTGCAAACCCTGACTAAAGAGCATTACTTACATGAGTAAAAGCTTGTAAGAGCAAGCCTGTGTAAATCCGGATTGTATTCTGTTTTCTTGTTCTGAATATAATGTTAGCTTTTCATGCTCCAAAACCTGTTACATGTTCTATATTTCTGAAAATTTTAGTTAGTGCCATGGAGCTGCATAGCACTTTACAGACAGACACAAAGATCCTGGGCCCAAGTGGTCCCATGTCAAACATTGAGAATTTCTATGGCTTACTGGGGCTCTTCAACTGTGGATGTTTGCACTGATCCTGAGGTCTAAGGACTGCCCCTCCCTTCTACCATTGCAAGCAGACAATCCTTTTAATTCTCTGTGTGTGGAGCTGAAGCTTCCTACTGCACTGAAACAAAATTACTTTCAGTACTATATTCACTGTCTTTGATGTATCAGAAGATTCTAAAAGCACAGGTATCTAACAGAGATTAACCCGAACCTAAGCACTGAATCATAACACTCCCACACTTTGTGAAAGTTTGAGTCTTGAGCTGAATTGTGTGGCTAACCCCTGGCTCAGAATCAAAACCCTGAATCTGAACATCTCTGCCCTTTTGGAAAAAGAGATCTGAAACAGAACTCTGCAAATCAGGCACATCTGTAGTATCTAGAGATTTCATGTTCCCCCCTGTCATAAACAGATAGCTAAGGGTTAATGTCTCTTTCACCTGGAAAGGAGTAACCTGAAACACCTGACCAGAGGACCAATCAGGAAACAAGACTTTTTCAAATCTGGGTGGAGGGAAGTATTGGGTGTGAGTTCTTTGTCTTGTGTCTGACCCTCTCGGCTCTGAGAGTGATCTTTCTGTCTCCTGGCTTTCTAATCTCTGTTTCCAAGTTGTAAGTACAAGAATAGTAAGACAATAATAGGTTTATATTGTTTTCTTTTGTATTTACATGTGTGTAGTTGCTGGAGTGTATTCTTTTTGGATAAGGCTGTTTATTCATTTTTTCTTTTAAGCAAATGACCCTGTATTTGTCACCTTAATACAGAGAGACCATTTTTATGTCCTTTTTCTTTCTTTTTAAGACCTATTGGAGTTTTTCTTTAGTGGGGACTCCAGGGAAGTGAGTCTGCAGCTCACCAGGGAATTGGTGGGAGGAAGAAGTCAGGGGGAAAATCTCTTTGTGTTAGATTTACTAAGCCTGACTTTGCATACCCTCTGGGTGAGGGGGGAAGAGAGATTAGCTCTCGGTACTTCTGTTTTCCAGGACTGGAAACAGAGAGGGTGGAGTCCCTCTGTTTAGATTCACGGAGCTTGCTTCTGTATATCTCTCCAGGAACCCAGGGAGGGACCACCTGGAGGGGAAGACGGGGAAGGGAAATGGTTTATTCCCCTTTGTTGTGAGACTCAAGGAATCTGAGTCTGGGGGTCCCCCAGGGAAGGTTTTGGGGAGACCATAGTGCGCCAGGCACTGTATAGATTCCTGGCTGGTGGCAGCTTTACCAGGTCCAAGCTGGTAACTAAGATTGGAGGTTTTCATGCTAACACCCATATTTTGGACGCTAAGGTCCAGATCTGGGAAAAATGTTATGACACCCCCTCCAACAGTAATATTTTTCTCTACTGTCTGTTATTAAGCACTTATTTTGAGGTTTAAAATTTTTACATGGATGGCATTCTTGCCAACACCACTGATGTTTGTCAGAACTTTAGCTGAAGTAATGCACTGAAATCTCCTGAAGCTGTGGGCCGTAAATCTCATGAGAATACGGTAGTGGCCATTATTTCACTTATATAACATCCTAAATGTGCATGGCACAAACATAGAAAGGCAAAGTCCCTCACCCAAAGAATTTATCATCTAATTTAGAAAGGCACAGCACAGTGATTAAGGATCAGCTATAGGAATGGGAACAAATGGTATTTAAGCCCTTTGACCTAAATTTTCAAAAGCAACTAGCGATTTTGGAAACCCAACATGACACTTTAGAAGGCCTTGATTGTCAGAAAGCATTGGGCATCCTCCCTCTGAAATTCAGGCCCCTCAATCTCTGGTTGGTGCCCAAAAATAGACACACAATAGCATTAGTCACTTTTGAAAACTTACAGCTCTCACACTTCAATTCTGGTCCAGTATGAAATCAGGAAGATGTAAAAAGAATAAAAAGTAATTTAAAAAAAATGCAAACCTTTTTGAAACTCAGAGAATTTAGTTCTAGACTGGTTCACATATTGGCAAAAGTTACGGTTGCTTTTTATTTCATCTATGATGGTTAGCCCCTCATTTTTTATAAAGCAAGAATTTTCACCAGCCCAGAACCTCATCTTTGAAGTTCCTGTAAAAATACTACCCCCATGCGGACTTTGCAGCTGAATTCTGAAATACATTCTCTATTGCTGCCAGATGGGTTCATGTACATGTTTTTGGTTATTAGGTCATAGAATATTAAAAATAAAACCAGACAGGTCATCAGCAAGTGTAATTTAGTATAGTTCCATTGAAGCCAATAGAGATATACTAATTTACAGAAGTTGAGGATCTGGTCCAATAAATTCTAGAAGTCCCATTTGCAGGAGCAAAGCATCACCATGTTACTGGTCAGGATCCTACATAATTCTATACTGATCTTGATTTCAAATCAAACTGACTTCATCTATCGTACAGTGCTAATTGGTAGCTTGAAAATGTAATAACCATTTTCAGAAAAAGCAGATACTATTTGCAGAATACTTTCACAGCAAAAATTGTGTGCATTTTTAGTACATGCATTTAGCCTCGATGTGCAGCAGCCACAGTGACGTGCAAAGCCTTTAGGATCTATGTTGTCAATCATCAGAAAAATTAAAGTGTTCCCAAGTAGGCTTTAAGACAGAAATTAGGATGATTTGAGAGAAGACTTTACAGTCAATTCTGTCAAAAATCCCTGGATTAAAGTGTCACCAAGCAGACCTTGACACAATATATTATAACAGCTCATAAGACTAGCTTTTTCCTATATGATTTATAAAACTTGACTTCAAAGCAGTGTGGTTCTAGTGCCTTGCCTGTCATAAAAGAACCAATTACATATTTGATATTATCTAATGTACTCGATTAAGAATTTATCATCTTACTGTGAAGATGGAAGATTAACATAGTAGTTATCCAAAATATTCTGAGTGCCAATTTATGCAGTTAAATCTGTGAAGTAATCTCTAAATACAGAGTTAATTCCAGTTGTGCTAGAGGTTATTTGTTCTACCTCATTTCTGATCTGATACTCTGTCTCAGCTGTCCTGATGTGCCAGAAAGAGGGGGTTTTAGATTTATTGCTTCACTGGTAGGCTTTGGGATTTGTCTTTATTATACCATATATTTTCTTTATTAAATAAAGGGTATAGTTTAGTCCTTTGGCTGCAGATCAAGAGAATTCTTATATTGGTTAATTTAGACATCAGAGTCACAACTCTGGAATGAAGGTTTTTATTATTGATTGATTGCCATGAAATAATTTGCCTTCCTTTACAGCTTCTGTGAGTATGCCAGTAACATATCATCTACCTGATTTTCAGTGTTTCTGAGCTCACATACACATCCATAATACAGCAACTGGAAGTCCTTGACCCTGAACTCTGTATCCTCCCACCACTCCTGTGTCTTTAAATAGGCCTGATCACCTCAGCAACATGGCCTGTGCCTACTGTAAAGTCAAGAGTGTATACTGCTTCATTTCAGAGTAGCAGCAGTGTGTCACTCAGCACCAAGGAATCATCCCCCATCTCGCAGGACAACTGTTACAATCACTGCCCTTCCTAACAAACCCTGCCTAGGGCCTGATTTGGCCCCTTAAAACAAATATGCAGGTATATTTTGAGTGACATGGAGTAAGAAAATGCCAATCCATTATAAGAATTAATGTTATTTTATTCTTAGGGCTGTGTTGTTGTACTTTTCATTATATGAAAATAACTTATAGAATCATAGACTTTAAGATCAGAAGGGACCATTATGATCATCTAGTCTGACCTGCACAATGCAGGCCACAGAATCTCACCCACCCACTCACTCCTGCATCGAACCTGTGTCTGAGCCATTGAAGTCCATAGATCATGGTTTAAAGACTTCTAGGTGCAGAGAATCCTCCAGAAAGTGACCCGTGACCCATGCCCCACGCTGCAGAGGTCATCCAGATCTTCCTGTATGATATCCCAGTCCTCCTCTGTATTAGCAATAGCTCCCAGCTTTGTGTCATCCGCAAACTTTATTAGCACATTCCCACTTTTAGTGCCAAGGTAATAAAAAGATTAAATAAGATTGGTTCCAAAACCGATCCCTGAGGAACTCCACTAGTAACCTCCCTCCAGCCTGACAGTTCACCTTTCTTGGAGAGACACAGACATTTACAGATGATTATTATGGTGCCATGTTGAATGAGATTTTAAGTCCACAAGTTTTTGAAAGTCAGAATAAAGGGTCATTTAACTACTAATTATGGCCCCTTCTTAATACATATTATATCAGATGTTTATTATGCAGCATGTTCACACAGCACTGAATAACACGTGTTGTGAGTTACAAATAAAATGTATTAGAAAATAACTATATTTCATTCCACTATTTCAGTAATAGAGAAAAGTGAATTTTCCTTTGCTATTTGTGCATATTGCATCTGTCTACAGATGTATCTACAGTATGTAGTATTTTGCCTTCCTGCATCTGTGTTGTGTGACTATGTGAGGAAAGATCCTTATAATATATGCACATACTGGGAGAGGGTTATGGTTACTGTAGGAAACTTTACTCTGAATTTGGACCAATTAAGTTAAAAGAAACAAAATTAGATTTATATCTAGGCAGTTATTTCTTGAGAGTTAAGTTTCCAAAGAAGTTCTCTGCCTGGCATCAGTCTGAGTCTGTGCCTAAGACACGCAAGTGTACAGTTCTTAAGAACTAGCACTTGAGTTCCCAAAATGAGGTTTGCACTTATCTGCTTTCTGTGATTTTCACACAAGTGGTAGGGTGCAAAACTGCACACAAGACCAAAGTCTGGAAATGTATTATCATAATGAATACATGCTTTTAATATAATGCATCAATATTTAATATTATAAGAGAGAATTCATATTAATGGAACAAAAGATGTAAGCTGGAATCTTATTTCATTAGATAGATGACAGCAAAATAAATTAAACATTCTGGAATCTGACCATCTTGTTATTAACATTACCATCCAGTGATCCATGGGTGGCAGGTGAAGATTCCCCTGGGGGAGGCTAACTCCCTGTCCCACCTCTCCCTGCCCACATTCCTCCCTTACTCCACCCCAGGCCCAACCCCCTCTCCGCTACATCCCTTCCCCACCGCCCCCATGGGAGTGTGAGGAGGGATGCAGCAAGTGGTCTGGTGGGGCAGGGGAGTGGAGGAGGAGAGGGATGTGGCAAGCAGTGGGGGTCTCGCAGGGGGAGGAGGCTGGAGGAGAGGAAGGATGCGATGAGTGGCAGGCGAGGGGGTGAGGAGGGACATGGTGAGCAATTGGGACCTCCGGAGACAGGGAGTGGGATGGAGAAGAGGAGGGACTCACCAGGCAGCAGAAGGGGGCCTCAGAGAAGGGGTGGAGTAGTGAAGGGAAGAAGCAGAGTACAGGTGAGGCCACCATGGCCTAGGTATCCTAAGCCTCCTCTGGCCTATTTCTGGATTCCAAAGTCCAATTGTTCATCACTTACAACTGGCTTATAATACAGCACTTTTTTTATTTAGATCCATTTATACAGAAATCCTAGCATTCTGATATATGCTTATAAATTATGGTTTTGATCTACAACCGAAACACTGCATGTTTGTCATACCATGGAAGCTGTTGTCAAAGTTTAGTATGTTTCTGCCAATTTTAACTGAAAGAATAACAGATGAAAGTGCAAAACCATAAGCCCTCAGTGTAGCTGATAAAGCCATGTTCACCAAATAAACACTCCCCCAGAGGAGTAGATCACATCATGGAATAGGCCACCCAAATACCCTGAAAGAATGGAAATAAAACTACCTGTGACCGCACAACCCTAGTTGTCACTTACCACGTCATACTGGAACCATACGGAGTATCATTAAACAATTAAAATCCATGTTTAACGGGGACCACATCTTGAACAATCTTTCCTGCTCTTCTGGCCTTCAAACAATCCGCCAGATTCTTCAAGCTCCCCATAGGCCAGGACACACCAACTCAAAGCAGCACCAGATCAACCGATGCAAGACCCGTAGACATATCTCCACTGCTACAATGATCAACACTCTTTCAACAACACACCTTTCTAAAGCCATGGATCCTACAAATGCCTATCACAACATGTTGTGTATCTCATCCATTGCACTAAAACACCCCAACAACTATGCCAGGGGTTGGCAACCTTTCAGAAGTGGTGTGCTGAGTCTTCATTTATTCACTCTAATTTAAGGTTTCATGTGCCAGTAATACATTTTAATGTTTTTAGAAGGTCTCTTTCTAAAAGTCTGTAATATATAACTAAACTATTGTTGTATGTAAAGTAAATAAGGTTTTTAAAATATTCAAGAAGCTTCATTTAAAATTAAATTAAAATGCAGAGTCCCCCAGACCAGTGGCCAGGACCCGGGCAATGTGAGTGCACTGAAAATCAGCTTGTGTTCCACCTTCAGCACAGATGCCATAAGTTACCTACCCCTGAACTATGCAGCTGAAACCAGACAACGCTCTCAAATGACCTTACACGGAAAAATGACAGACACCATATCAGTTGTGGGTGAACACTCTTCACAAAACAATCACTCCATATCTGACTTCTCAGTCCTGATTCTCAAAGGAGACCTGTACAATACCTTCAAGAGAGGAAATGGGAGCTTAATTTCATAAATGCTAGACACTAAAAATCATGGACTGAATAGACACTTTTCAGAGTAGCAGCCGTCTTAGTCTGTATCCGCAAAAAGAACAGGAGTACTTGTGGCACCTTCGAGACTAACAAATTTATTTGAACATAAGCTTTCGTGGGCTACAGCCCACTTCATCGGACGCATGCTCATGCTCAAATAAATTTGTTAGTCTCGAAGGTGCCACAAGTACTCCTGTTCTTTTTGAATAGACACTGGATTTATGGCTAATTACAATAATCTGTAACCCAGCAACACCACTCTCCCGCCCCAGCTGCTTCTCCCCTCCCTATAACTGGAGGGGTGTTACTGGGCCACTTTACCTGGAATGGTCCCTTGAAATGTATTAACTACTTATGCTAAACAATCTGTTCCATCTTGTGTTTAGCTGTGACACTGAGTACCTTTCCCAGACCTGAGGAGCTCTGTGTAAGCTCAAAAACTTGTTTCTTACCTCACCACCTTGTCTCTCTAAAATATTACTAATTAACATTCAATGACAAATCTGTAGCTTAACTTGTCAATGCTTTTAGAGATGTTTCTACTTCTCCTTCAATCCAAGGCATAAATTCTATCATCTGACCTCCTTATGGAGGATTTGTGGCATTTGGACAATAAATCAATAATTTATTGTGAAATACTGGCTGGCTGCAAAGATCCTCTGATATTGAACATTCAGGAATTGGGTTTGCTAGAAACATGCTCTTCATTTCCCTCTTTGGGATAAATGGTATCTGACATTCAGTATCTTTCCCAGTTTAAACCAGAGTTCACAAACACAGATTAAACAATTTCTCATTGATCAGAGAGCAGATGAATTTTTAATAATTGAGGTTTTTTAAAAAAAAAAACTGAGGGAGAATGTCCTTGTATTTAAGGCATTGCATTCAGACCTAGGAGATCTGGATTCATTTCCCAGCTGCTGCCAAAGGTTTCCTGTGTGACCTTGAGCAAATCATTTACTTTTGCTGAGCTTCAAATCCACATCTGTAAAATGGGATTCTCACCCTTTGTCCTGTCTGATTAGATTATAAGTCTTTTGGGAAAGAGTCTCTTACTGGGTGTATGTGCAGGTGCTAGCCCAGTGGGGTCTGAGTTCAGTTAGTCCCTCTAGATACTATTGTAATACAAATACTAATAATAAGTAGGTCACATCTTGCCTCGTGCTCATCTCTTCACTTTAGGAGAGTTGACGGGTAGCACCAAGGCAGTATTTAGCCCACTCTTCATAATGTACACAGAGAGGAAAAAGATACATACATATGCATATGTATATATCTTGACACTAGCAGCTATAGCCTGTACTTTTTACAGAGCCCAGGTTCTCATTGACTTGAAAGGCAACTCTGAACTCCTTAGGATCAAATCTATATTGTACATTTTTGGTATTTGCAACAGTAGATATTGCAAATAGATACTAACACAGAGATGCCTAAGAAATATTTCTAATTCCCCAAAACAAAGAAAACCATCATTTATTCTTAAATTCCTTCTGCCAACCGTTTTTGACACCCAAACTAACTTTGACCTACCTGTTCATTGAAATAAGGTGCAATCACATTTTCTATCGGATGAAGGCAAAATGTCATTTACCATCTGATTGCTGTGAGGTGTCCCACATGAGATCAGGGATAATCTAGTTCCTGGATGGCCAGAAGTTCATACGACCAAAAAAAAAAACAAAAAAAAAAAACACACTACCACAATTGGCAAACTGACACGTTTGTTGATCTCAGAAAAGTTAAACGCTGGATGAGCATGGAGACTTGGCTACTCTCTCAGTGCTAGAGGTGGTTTCTCTTGGGTAAGTTGGAAGTGTACTGGAGGTGACTAGTGGGAGGAATTAGCACTGAAGCAGATTGTGCTGCAGCTGAGTAAATAGAAGGCTGCTAGTAACTAAGTACCTGTCATAAGCACAAGAAACAGGATTTTAAAAGCTGAACCATGGATAATGATGTCACTAGGTCTCATTAAACAAGTTCAGGGTTGGGTTTACTTGTTTGTTTTTCCTGAGACAACTAATGTCTGAAAAGCAAATTCCATCTTTTGCATGCCATGAGTAAGTGTCTCTCTGGTCATTTAAATTAAAGAAAATCTTTACAAATTATATTTTTTAATATAGAGGACTAGTGTCAACACCCTAATAGCACTTGATGATGTGGGAGTTTACTTTCCTGGACTTTAGTTAACACAAGAACATTTTTCCCGGACTTTGACTTTTAGGTACTGCCCATATTTTATCTCCTGAGATTCTATAGCTCATCTTCTGTGGTCTTGGAAAATTAAACACCTTAATATATAACAGATTTCAACTGAGTGAGAGAGAGTTCTTGTGATTAAGGCCCTGGAGTACAATTCAGGAGAGCTGAGCTCAGTTCCCTGCTTGAGCAGCTTTGTGTGTCAGCTTGGGAAAGTTGTTTTGGGCCATCTTCTGAATATTACCTTATTCTGTATGTGGTCCCACTGAAGTTAATGGGACCACTTGTGGAGTAAGGTGCTGCTCCTTAATCTTTGTTCCAGTTCCCAACTTGTAAAAATCATCATCATAGTTCCTTTCTCCCACACTTTTATCTCCTCAGCTATTTAGATTGCGAGCTCTTCAGGACAGGGAAACTCACTATGTGTATGTACAGCACCTAGCACAATGGGGTCCTGGTCTCAGTGGGAGTCTCTAGGCACTACAAAGAACCACTCAAAAAGCATGAGTCTAATCAAAACACAATTATCTCCCTTACTTGTGTGCAACGTTTAGCTTTCAGGACACTAATAGAAAAACCGGAAGAAGATGGGAGCAGTTGTTTTCTCATGTGTTTGTCTCTGAAACATTATCCTACAATCTGATCCATCTCTTCATCATGCTTCTGTCCATCTTTTTTTCTTCTTGTCCCTCATCATCCTGTTCCTTCCTCTTGACCCACCCCTATCTTCTATCTCAGAGTTCCATCTATTTATCAAGGTTATTACAATTAGAGTGCCATACTCATCTCACTCATCTCTCTTGACTGGAGCAGTTAGTCTGGATATGTACATGATGAAACGTCTAACAAAACACATTATATAAAATTCTTTTAACTGCCAGTTGTTTCACTTGTAATTTTTTTCTGATGTTGGTCCTCAAAGACATGAGAATTTCAAATGTACAGCAAGCGTCAAAGACATCTGCAAACACCAGCTCAGTTACCACACCAGAGATAATAGTGAGTTCTGTAACAAGAATTAAGGAATACATGTCAGATTCCTCCAACCCACTCACCCCTGGTATATACCCAGGCAAAAACCAGGGGCCAAATTCCCTGGTAGTGTAAGTGGGAGAAAGTGAACAAGAGCATACATAACCTGAACAGAACAGAATCAATTTCAATGAATTTCTCCCATTTAAACTAGCAGAGAATTTGATCTTATTTTTTACCTTTTACTTTGTTTGCCCCAGACTTAAGGAACTCATCAGCTCTTTCATGCCTCTTTTCAGTACAAGGGATGCTTGTATGTTTAAGTATAGGAGTTTCTACATGTAAATGTTACAAACTTATTTGTGGAGGCCTCCAGGAAATCTGTTCCTAAAAGCACGTGTCTTATGTGCAGAATCTGAAAGCAACATTAATATAGTTATGTTCCACCAGTAAGTAGGAACCTTTTGCACTTGATGCCTGGAAGTGAAAAAGAATGGAACCAGAAAAGGTAAATGTGTAATGAAGCATACAACAAGCTGTATGTTTGATCCCAGGGGATACAACAGAGATATCATATTGAATGGAAAAACAGGCCTAGTCTGTGTAGTGCATATAAGAGAAGATTGTGCACTGTCATTTGTTATAAGAATTTGCACTTTGGTGGAAGAATAGGATCTCCAGCTGCTGCTAGTTGATCCTCCTAGAGCAGTGAACAGAACAACATTTTTCCATTTGCATTTGGCCAGAAAGATTGACTTCCTCCAACCCCCTAAATTTGACTCACATCTTTGAGAACACATGTCTGCAAAATGCTCTCTATAGAGTTACACCTTAAATCTACTTTTTAAATGATACCAGTACAAAGGGGAGTGGCCTGTTTATTAAATGGATCTGATCCAGCACCCATTGAAGTAAGTGGGAGCCCTTCCTTTGATTTCAGTAGGCTTTCAATCAGGCCCCATAAACTTGACACCAGTGCTCCCTCTTTTTCAGGGTCTGGCTGTGGGTTTTAGGGTTGAGTTTAACATGTTACTATTAAGCTATAAAGCTTCAAATGGCTTGGATCTGCCTCTCTGAGAAACAGCTTCCCTCCCCCGAGCTGCAGTCAGTGGATCTAACAGCATTCCCTCAAACTGCTTGGCAGGGCCTTTTCCATGAGCAATTAACACCTCCCCATTAGAAGTAGCCCAGATTTTTGATCTTCAAGGCATGATGCTTTGCCCAGACTTTGGGTGCAGGGAGCAGAGCCCTGAGGCTGGGGTTGGTAAATGGAGATGTATTGTTGGAGTGGGGAGCATTTTTCTCCCTAGAGTATGGTTGAGAAAAATCACTATTTGAACCTGTAATGGACACAAAAGCACTTTTCTGTGTAACACCAACAGAACCCAGTTGTCAGGATTGAACCAGGGACCTCTGGAGCTTATTGCTGAGCCTCTACCACATAAGCTAAAAGCCAACTGACCGTTAGCTAAGGCTGTAGAGCAGACTCATTTTTTCCCTCTCTTTTTAAGTGATCTCACTACCACTGGATGGGACAGAACACCACACCCAGAAGGTGTGTGGGTTACATCTATATGTTTTATAAGTCCAAATAACTAATCACATGTGACTAACAGCAGGATGGCATGCAAGTAAAAATTGCTTTTTAAAATGAGTAAAAAACATTTACTTCAATTAGAGACCAATTCTGCCAATTAGATGCTAACTACATGTTAATTCCCATGTATTAATGAGTGACTTTAGAAGCTCTGCATTTTTACCCAGTTATAAATGCCTATAAACAAACATAGCATTTTAATGCATGCATAATTTACTGATGCAGATTACACACCACTTCCAAAATGATGCATAAATTTTCAATAGCAATTATCCCCCCTCAATGAATTTTTAAGATATTTAGTTATACTGTTCTGTATAAACACTTAAAACTCATTTGAGGTCCCCCTAAACCTTCAACTCCCATTGATTTCAGAGTGTCATCTGACACAATCAAGCCTTTATTTACATATGAAAAATAACAGCTTAGTATGAACAAGGAGGGGTGTGTTTTCCTCTATGTATAAGTGACATGTATATAAAAAGTTTCCCTCAAAGTATTTACACATTTAATGCTGCTGGTCTAATATGCTTATGAAGATTATGTCTTTTCCTACCATTTGTGGGTAAAATAACTAGCACAAAATGCACCAGGCAGCAAGCCAGATGTTTGGAAGAAGAAGCCAAGACAAGAATCTGGTGTTATTCTTTGAGCTAAAAAATAGCTGAGCTACCGGAATTGAGCATATGCATATGCAAATAGGAAGCTACAAAGTGATACATGAGATAATTTTGATTGCCAAGAAATAATCCCCATATCTTCTCACTGGATCAGTCTCTCTTAGCTCATTCTCATTCACAGAGCTAGGCACTTAGTTCCAGCTTTTAATGGAATGCCCATTTCTAGAAGTAGTTGGTTTATATGGGATCTAGTGGACCTCCTAAGTATGTTTTCTTAGTAAAACCTAGACATGAAAACATACCAACTAAGATTTCCTTGTAATCGCTCATTAAATACTGGAGAACTGGCACATTATAAATCTGCCAGCTGGTAATACAGCTCACTGGCTCCCACAGCCATATACATGGTGCATACCACTGCCCACACAGGTTTGGGCTCATAGCCCCTCCACCAGGACAGAGGGAATCATGAGGCTAAAACTGAGTGAGTGGCATTGTGGCCCCCATGCATGGGATCACATCACCACTCAGGTTTGGCCCTATAGCTCCTCTGTCACGACAGAGGGGACGACAGACCCAACTTTGAGTGGGCACATTGGCCAGTGGAATGATCAGCAGTGCTCCACCTCACTGCTGCCATGGTTTGGCTCCTGTACCGGGCTGCCCCACCCAGGCAGCCTGCCCAGCTTTTCCCTGCTTCCAGCAGCCTGAATCCCACCTCTGAGACAGGAAGCAATACTGCACCTGGGCAGGGTAGTCTGAAAAGTGAGAGGTGAGGTGCTGGGGCTAGCAGCTGCTGTGACAATGGCTTCACAGAAATTGGTGGTGTGTACCATGAGAAAAATTTCTGAGGTCAACCCTGCTACACTCCATATCATTGGCTAAAAGATTGATTTATTGAACTGAAGCACAGAGTTAGTGACAATTTTCTGTCATCTTTGAGGCAAGCAATTTTCAAATAAGTAAAAAAATAGTGAAAGATGAACCACAAAAAGTTTAGAGTTTAGGTCCTGTCAGATTTTTATTCAAACTCTTCTTAAGACTCCATCAAGCTCTTTCATCACATCTGCTGTCCACTGCCATAACTAGGCTTCCCCTACTTGGCTGGAGAACATAAAACACAATGGCCTGCAATATGATTCTCCTCCAGTGCCTGTCTAAGCCCAGCCAGAAAGCTGATTTTCTTTCTATTTCTGGGCCTCACCAGAGAGGCCATTCATGAAGTCTGAATCCAGACCACATCTGAGCACTAAATCATCTTTCTGTTTTAGGTACACTTCTACTCTTCCTATCAGAGCCAAAATGCTCAGCTGTATTATTCTGCTTTCCCTTTCTCTGTAAGGATTCATTTGATGTCCATGGGAAATCTGTGTCTGTTGGAGGGGGAAGAATATCAGAGGCAAGATCCACCACACCGATCTGAAAAATTTTGCCCAATAACCACAAACTGGGGGTGGGGGGGCGAGGAGAATCTGGAATTTTTGGAATCAAGAAGGAAGACAAATATTTGGAAGTATCTGGTCTTCCTTTGGGATGTATGGTTCAAAAAATCATTTTTCTCTTCCTCCTCTCCTAGTTTACTCTCTTTAGTAAGTGTACATAGTGTGACAAAGTTCCTCCTCTACCTTGGTGGGTCCTGCACTTATTGGCAGATGTGCTCACCTCACAGATTCACCCTGCGGGTCGGGAAACAGCCCAGAGACCTTCCCCTCTGATAGAAGCCACAGTCCAGGTCAATTCCTCCTGTGTTTGATCAGGAGTTGGGAGGTTTGGGGGGAACCTGGGCCCACCCTCTACTCCGGGTTCCAGCCCAGGGCCCTGTGGACAGCAGCTGTCTAGAGTGCCTCCTAGTACAGTTGCGTGACAGCTACAACTCCCTGGGCTACTTCCCCAGGGCCTCCTCCAAACACTTTCTTTGTCCTCACCACCAGACCTTCCTCCTGACATCTGAAAACGCTTGTACTTCTCAGTCCTCAAGCAGTATGCCTACTCACTCTCAGCTTCTTGCACGCCTCTTGCCCCCAGTTCCTCAGATGCACTTCCTCTCCTCTAGCTCCCCCTAGCCTGACTGGAGTGAGCCCTTTTATAGCATCAAAGGAGCCTTAATTAGAGTCAGGTGCTTAACAGCCTCACCTGACTCTTAGCAGGTTAATTGGAGTCAGGTGTTCTCATTAGCCTGGAGCAGCCCCTGCTCTGGTCACTCAGGGAACAGAAAACTGCTTATCCAGTAGCCAGTATATCTCCCTTCTATTACTCTGCTGTTTCCAACTGGCCTGGGTCTATCACAATAGATATGACTTATTTGTAATATCCAGTATCACAATAACTTTAGTAATTTCAATTGTATATTTGTTAAATTACATTAGATGCATTTTTGTTGTTACCCTGAGCAGATGCCTAATGGCCAAATTGGATCATTTCCCTTATCACTTGGAGGGATCAAATTGATCTACATTTGTATTTTAAATTGCAGCATTTCACACTAAAGCTGTGAAAAACAAGACACTTAACTTTATATTTAATATGGGCATGTAGTATAAAGTGTTGTCATCATTTTAACCATAGTGTAATCTGTGACAGTGAAAGTTAAATATTGCAGGGATCAGAATTCAAGGGTGTCATATCAGTTGTACACCTCTGGAAATCAACTGCCAGGAACCAGACACCAGCATAAGTAGCAGCCCTCTATATCTTAAATATCTAATCTGTTACAGCAAGTTCAAAAAAAGCGATAATAAAGGATTGAAATTCAGAGCTGTCACTTTTTTCCATGCACTCATGGTGGAAAGGATAGTGCTGCAACAATTCAGACTGAGTTGGCACCACTTCTATAAACCCAGAGCAACACAGTTTAATATCTTTACTAAAGCACATACTCTATAGCAGAGGTTCTCAAACTTCACTGCACTGCAACCCCCTTCTGAGAACAAAACTTATTACATGACCCCAGGACGGGGGGGGACTGAAACTTGAACTTCAATTAGTCCTGTCACGGGGCGCAACACTCACTGCTGGACTGGCACCTCCTCCCGATCACTCTGGGGAGTAGCTCAAGGTGACATCCTGCTGTTTACAATTTGCACCCAGTCACTTTGCCTCCGCTTCTGCTTCGTTCTTCACCCTTACTTCAGGGCCTCTGTTACTTAGGGCTTGTCCTCACTTACCAGGGGATAGATGCGCAGCAACTGATCCACAGGGGGCTAATTGTCCACCTGTTGACTCCAGTATCCACCAGAATGAGAAGCACAGGTAAGTCAACAGGACCCAGCACAGCGTAGGCACCGCAAAAAGTCGACCTAATATATGTCGACTCCAGGTACGTTAGTCACGAGTTGCGTAACTTAGGTCAACTTAGCCCTGCAGGTTAGACCTACCCTCAGTCCCAGCAGTCAGCTAAGAGGAACTGCCTCTTGCTCCCCCAGGCGCTACCAGCAATTGCTCTGTCTATGGTGCTACAACCTCTTTTACCTGCTAGAAACCCTGTCCTTACTCCTGGAGCCCCAGGCCATGATTGCCTGACTCTGGCCCCATAGCTCCTATTATATGAGCCCTGCTGAACCCAGATTGGTTGCTTCCTGCAACCCCTCTCTTATTGGTTGCAGCCTGCACAACTACTCTAGGGCACTCGGAGACTCACCTCCACTACGCCTTCCTGGGGTTAATCTCTTCCATTTTGGTGTGAGGTAGACACCCCATCACAAGTCCTGAAAAGCAAATTATACCAATACCTTTCACTGCTCCTGCTGCCATAGGTCAAGCTTGGGAAGGAAACAAATGGTGTCTGCATAAACCCAAATTCTTATAATTGTGGATTACCTGAATATCCTGCTTGATTTGGTTTGTAGTTTTTAAATGGACTATTTATCCCACATTAATTTGTGTTGATTTCAACAAATAAGATCTTGTATAAACACTGCAGGCATTGAAAATGTTTTTCTTCATTCACCACTGTTATTTACTCATTCAGGTTCATTTATTTGAAAGACAAAAATTAAATATAGGCAAAAAGCTATTTTTTGGCCAAAATATTGTGTGTGTTCTATTTGCTGCCAAGAAAGGAACTTAGGTCTCAGTCTGTGAATAGCTATTCATAGGAGCTATTTCCCTCATTGTAAGATCTAAGGAAAGATTCTCTGGTGGAGAAATGTTGGCAGGGTTTGGCTGTTATTGAATAAGCAACAATGATGGCATTTTTAACTCCTGGAGTACTTGGGGTAACTGTCTTGTTGATGTCACACAGGGGTTTTGCAAAACACTTCCAGCTACAATAAAAAGTTGTGAAGTCTGTAGAAAAGTACACTGCTCTCTGCGTGTGGAGAAAATTCTTGCTACTAGTTTCAGAAAAGCCCGTGAACTTACTAGATATTGCTTCACAGATCATAAACAAATCTGATGTTTCCTTCAACGAAAGAGCCCATCTATAGAAAATTTAATATCTGTAATGCTTATTATGATAATTCCTAGGAACCAGTGAAGAATGGGGCCCCACTATGCCAGGCACTGTATGCACAATAGTAGACAGTAAGCTTTTCAGGGCAGGGACTATCCAAATCACTGGTCCCCAACCTTTTTGTCTGGCGGGCACCAGATGAAGGACTGTGGCAGCAGTGAAGCATCCACCGAAATGCCGCCGAATTTCTGCGGCACTCCAACGGCGACGCCTCTCAATGACGTCACTTGTTGGCGGCAAGCGGCGTCATCGAGAGGCATCGCCGCTGAAATGCCGCAGAAATTCGGGGGTGACGCCTCTCAATGATGCTGCTTGTCAGCGGCAAGCGGCGTCATCGAGAGGCGTCACCACCGAAATGCCGCAGAAATTCGGCGGCATTTCGGCAGATGCTCCACTGCCGGCCAGGACACAGGCGCATTTAGATGCCCCTGTGGGCACCATGGCACCCGCAGGCACTGCGTTGGGGACCCCTGATCTAAATGGACAAGTCAGATGCAGGATAGGGGAAAGGAATATAACACACAAGCAGAAAGAACTATTCAAAGGAATGAATTTAAAGGGGCTCTTTAGAAACTATAAACCTATAGATTTTAAATAAAAATGTTAATCTGTCAATAGCTGCTTTTGAGCAACCCTGCAGAATTCTAACACAAATATAATTCTGTAGCAAATTCTATAGGCGGGTCTAAAAATCAACAAAGGTTAGTATTTTCCATTACAATCAATAGGACTTTTCCACAGGGCAATATTTCCAAGGATCCAGTATTATGGTGTGGCCACTTTGCAGAGCAGCCCTAAAGCCAGTGCAGAAAGGCACAGGAGGTGCATTTAAGTATAGCGTGATTCTCAGGGAGCACAAAGTACAGGCCTAGCCTGTTCAGATACATTCACGTCTGAAGGGTGATTGGAGTAAGAGGGGCACAGATGGTGCTCCCTTCCAGCCAACTGATTCCTGGCTACTGGTTCTGTACCATGGGGCTACTGATGGCTGGAGAGTAACTTAAAGCTCTAACTTATGCTACGCAACTGCTCTAATGTATGCTAGCCAACTGGTCTAGTGCCTAGGACTAGAAGAGTTCAAACCTGAGCGTTATGTCACTTTTGCATGCCCTCTCTTGAGTGGCCATAGATTGGCTATAATCCACTATCTTTAGCTTTATGATCTTCATTTATTTTTTTGCAAATGTAGATTGCAAATGTAATGGTTATTTTAAAAACTTTATTTTCAACTGAGATAAATAAATCGTAATTGAATATATTGTTGATTAAAGATTTATCACTAGTTTAAACAGGAAATATTTTGTTCATTTGAACCCTATGGCAAGCATTCATTTTGAGCCTAATTGTAATCACAGCTGATTGATCTCTGAATACATTAATTATGGGGATATAGTGAACATCATTTACTTAAGACAGTTATCCATTCTATGAAAAAGAAGTGATCTTTGCAATAGCACCCATTAATATGAAGATTAACAATTCTGGTAGAGAGATTTTGTGATTACTTAGGGATTTCTAAGATGTACTGATTGATTGAAAAAGTGAACTGCAATTTACTCCTTGAATGGCTCAACTGAAATTGTCTTCACTATAAAATATTACCATCTGTTCATCTGTATTAAAATTCTTATGCATGCTTGGTCTCAATCACTGTGCCTATTGCAAATTTTGTATTATAAAAATGGAACAATTCAGCTTATACAATTAGTCTTAAACTATTATGTGAACTCTTAAATCCTGTGGCAATTCCCAGAATAAATATAACTTAAAATCTCTTCACTTGTCTTCAGAAACGTTTGACTCATCTACTTACTATAATCTCTGAAGTAAACAGTGAGAGAACCAACAACAATCAGTTGCTTAATGGAAATAGTCTTCTAATAAAGGTAAAGCAGGACTGTATTCAAGTGCCTCTCGGAATACGTTGTGGTGAAAGTTAAAACAAGAAACTGCTGGATAAGGCAGATCTCTTGTACATGTTAATAAATGAGTTGTGATATCTCTTGATACTCTTTTCCTGTGGTGAAAGGAAAGATGGAGAAGCTCCATTTGAGTAATGGTGGAATTATACTAAAGCAATTAGTTAACCCACTTCTGCCTATCTTTATTTTTCTAGTCAATTCAGCTGAACAACATATACTGTCAGTTTTGTTCAATGACACTTTGATCAGTTAATATGAACCAAAGCCCCAAAATCAAAGATCATACAAATAATAAGTAAGACAAGAAACTTCATGCTACTGCATATGGCTAAACTGCACGATCACTAACTGGGAGTTTTGTAGAGCTGATTAAGAAAAATGTTCTGATGGAACATTTTTCCATCAGACATGCTCTTGTCAAAATCAAAATACTTTTGCAGAATTTTGATTCTGAAGGTTATTTTAGAAACAAATCAAAATGAACTTGCTTTCACATTCACAAGGAAACATTTCTATTTTGTTTCAAACTAGGTTTTCATTTAAAATTTTGTTAAAGTCAAAAATCAGAACAAAACATTCCAATCTCTCTAAAATGAGGTTGTTATTTTTGTTTTGTCCATTTTGATTCAGAACAAAAACAGTTTTAAAAATTTACCATCAAATGGAAACTGCAAGTTTTGACCACTGCTAGAGTTTTACCCAAGTAAAGATCTTATAATTTGATTCAGGCACACACCATTCAGTCATAGTAGCCTCACTATGTTCTCCATTTTCTTAAGAGGTCCCACTTCTTATTCAGGCATAACTTTCCCTGAAGTCAATGGGAGAGTTGCCTGGGTAAGGACTGCAGAATCAGGCCCATACAGAACACTCTTTGTTAGTGAGCTGTGCCACAAAGGGGGCAGCCTATGTCAGCTGTTTCAGTCACTTAAGGTGGGATTAAAAGCACTCGGCACTTATCCTAACTATGCTCCCATTAAAGTCAATAGTAAAATTCCCATTGACCTCAATGATAATTTGGCCAATGCTAGGCATTTTATAAAATCCTACCTTTCAAATACAGTTCTATTCTGAAAGATGATGAAAAAATGTAGACTTCAATAGATCAGTCCCCTAACATTCTGCTCCCTTTAGTGACAAAAACAAGGTATTACTTTTTACTGTCACTATAGTATTAGTCAACACAGCTATAGGAGATATAGCTGCATTCTATTCTCATACATGCATTGCATTCTATTCTGGTTCTTTCATCATCAGAACTGCCAACCTATTTAGAAGTCACTCCAGCAGTGCCACATTCTGCCTCCATGTACACCAGTGCAATGTCACTGAAGAGAATTGCAAAGTTGTAAGTAAGGGCAGAATTTGGCCTGCTCTGATGACACATAAACCAGTAAGAACAGAGTCTGATTTACAGATAATCAAATTTGCTGAGCAGGCACTCAGGAAAAAATTCTTCTTGTAAATTGAGCAAAATGTGACTGAAGTAACTGTGGCACAACAAACATGAAACCCCACAATGCTAGTTTTCCATCACTTTTCTTAGTAAATCTACATTCTAATTGCTTGTAAAACATTGTTTTAAATATCACCTAAAGGGGAAACCTAATAGATTAGTATCTGCAGCCAAATCTACCTTCAAAATACTACAAGAGGATGGAACTAATGCCAAATTTCTCCTCTGAGCACACTACCCTTTAGTTTCATAGTAGGAGCTGAGATGAGGGAGTGCTCCAATAGACTTGCTTTTGGCTTCTTTCCCCATTTCTGTGGTGTCATTTAGAATTCATTCCAGCAAAAAGGAGCCTTTGCAGGGAAGGAGGAAAGGAAGCTTAAAATTAAGACAGCCTCATCTCTCTAAAGAGCTTCTGGAAATTAATAATTCCTTTTACAAGTCATGACAGTGTGGATGGAACACATCTGATACTGCTGGGAGCCACCGTGTTCCCATCAGCATCCACAATGTTTCAATAAAACCAGCTCTTCCAAGATAAGCCACCTTAGACATCAATCATCAGCACTGACCTAAACCCTGCTCCCATTGAAGCCAGCAGTAAAATTCCCATTGATTTAAATGAGATCAGAGTTAGGATAATGCTGAGCACTTTTAAAAATCCCACCCTCTCTCTTTATATTTATATAAACACAATACTAACACAACAGGAACACTCTCAGCTAGATCGTTTTCTAGTCTCTCCATATGTACAATTGCAGTCTGATACTTTTGCCTTCACTTTTACTGTTAACATCTATTACAAATGAGTGTGCACTGTAGTCAAATTAGCATGCAAGATAGTATTTGTACTGCATTACCTACTACTCCACTGAGTTTTAAAGATGCAGACATTTACATTTGCACACACATAGTTTAAAAGTATTTTGCAAGTACTAACATGGACATGGACATGGACATGGACATGTTGGGGGGAGGGATAGCTCAGGGGTTTGAGCATTAGCCTACTAAACCCAGGGTTGTGAGTTCAATCCCTGAGGGGGCCATTAAGGGAACTGGGTTAAAAATCTGGGGATTGGTCCTGCTTGGAGCAGGGGGTTGGACTAGATGACCTCCTGAGGTCCCTTCCAACCCTAATAGTCTATGATTCTATGTTTTCTTCATGAAAGTGCATATCCACAGGCTGTGACTGTGAATGATAACTCACTTCTTAAAATTCCTTGATGCATAGAAAAAGCAGCAATGGATATACACCTCTACCGCGATATAACACTGTCCTTGGGAGCCGAAAAATCTTACTGTGTTATAGGTGAAACCACGTTATATCGAACTTGCTGTGATCTGCCGGACTGCACAACCTCCTCTCCAGCCCGCAGAGCACTGCTTTACCACTTTATATCCAAATTCGTGTTATATCAGTTGCATTATATCGGGGTAGAGGTGTATATGTTTGTAGCACTTTTATGCTTTGTTTGGCTGCAATGAGAAAAATGTAAAACACTACATGAACGTTTGGCCCAGAAAGGAAATCAATTCAGACACAACAGCAGTTTGCGCCGCTGAAAAGTTGCAATTTATTGAAATGAAATGTAACAGCAGTAATTGTGAGAGCTAACAGGCAAATGGTGCATGAATCAATAATGATGTGGCTTGTACACCATTTGTCTCTTTGCATGATCCACAGGAAATACAATTGCATAGTTATACTACTCAGTCTGTCAAGAGCGAAGAATAACTGGATTTTATTAGCATATGTACATACACTGGCTTATCTGGCATGGTGTAGATACACTCATAGGGACTAATCTCGCCATCGGTTATCAGGCAAAGCTCCCACTTTGATGGGATTATATCAATGAGAACTCATTCTGAAACCCTTTGGGCTGCCAGAGGAGGTTTCCTTTCAGCTATCAGTAAAGTGATGCCTTCAGGTAACATTTTTAATTCCTAAAGTTTGTTGAAAGTTTTGGAGTCTTTAGATGCTATACAGCTATTATGACCATGGGCTTGTCTACACAGAGATTCAGTGCATGGCAAGCCAGGGTGTGCATGTACAGTGTACTAGCCTGCCACATACTAAGTTGTCATGTGGACCCTGGTACTGAGCACTAGAAGTTCTGTAGTATCAATATGTTAAAGCATACAACTGAACTTTTCATGCACTGTACATTCACACCCTACCTTGCTACACAAAGTCCTCATGTAAACAAGCCCTATTACCATTAAGTATATTGCCATTAGAAGTTGGTATTTCTAGGAATAAAGTCAGAAAATTTCCAAAACACAGGCTCTTAACAGGTCTGTGAGAGAGTGCTAGGCAGAGGGTAGTTGATTCAGCCCTCTGTCACACCAGCTCCCATTTAGGGGAATAAATTAGAGCTGGCTGGAGATAAACTGGCCCTAAATGGGGAAGCATAGACAGCTGCGACCTAATTAGCCTGGGGCTGTATAAGAGCTTCAGAGAAAGGAAACCAATAGGGGAGTAGAAAGAAAGGGAAAAGGTAGGGAGTGGAAGCAGGGAGGTAGCTCTCACCTCCCTCCTGTGTGCAGATGGTGAAGGGCCAACTGTATATGGTGAAATGGTGGTGGGAACAAGCCTATGAATAAACTGTACCAGTGGTTACTAACCCAAGGCTCTATCCTCAGATAATAGGAAACCTTGGCTCTATCCTTAGATAATAGGAAATCACTGGACTGATTCTGCAAACCTCTATCATCAATTAAATAAAGCGTAATTTCTGTGTTTACTGCTTTTGACATAACTTAAAATTGTATGCAGTGTTATTGTAGCCACGTTGGTCCCAGGATATTACAGACACATGGTGAGTGAGGTAATATCTGAATACCTGAAGAAGAGCTCTGTGTAACTCAAAAGTTTGTCTCTCTCACCAACAGAAGTTGGCCCAATAAAAGATATTACCTTGCCCACTTGTTTCGCTAATCACTTAAAGATGGTAGATTTATGGCTTAGCTACAATAAATATGTAAAGTTATGAGAAGTTTAACATTTTTTGTTTGTATTTTAGCTGGATTTTTTCAAGAATACAACTAGATTATACAAGATTATACAAACTAGAATCCTTGCCAATATTAAATTTATAATTTTTGTAGGTCAGTTAAGTATTTTTTTTATTTGTTTGGAGCCAATGCAATTTTAGTTTATCAAATCTGTTTCAAAGTATCACTGGAGAATTTAAGGAGCTATCACTTAAATATAGCTGATTTATGAATAAAAATTACCTTACATTTCAGTTTTACAGTTAATTTTATATACAAATTGCACACTTCTTATAATCCAACAAAAATAGAGCAGTTAGTGGCAGATACATCTAAACTCCACGAGAGTTCTTAGACAAGAGGAACGCTAAGCAAACTGACAAAATTACCCACACTGCTTCCTCAAAACGATTTGCAAATCCTGTACTCTGGTTATCAGAATGTTACTACAGTTCAAACCCTATGCTGTGCTATGGTACCTGCTATTTTCTCTCTGTCTCATCAACCAAGAGAACTGAGTAAAAAATAAAAGTTAGAAAAATTTATCTCAGAGTTTCTTTGTCATAGAATAAAAATATTCCCAAAGAAGTTGGTTGTGCCACTCACCGATAAATGTCTCCTGCAGGCATAAACAGTTGGGCTACAAGGCTCTATCTTTATGAAATGTGGAGAAGTTTATTGCCTCATACATCCTCTTCTACCATGGGATTATCACTTAAATAGTTGACCTATTTGAAAATGATACTGCAATTTGTTATGGCTACAGGTGGTTACTTTTCTCAACAGGATGGATTGCAGTTACATGATATGAAAGTGGGATAAGAGTAAAATCTTTTGCTATGACATTAACTTGGTTTTATTACTAGCCCTGGAGGAAATATAGAAAATGAAAGATTCAAATAAACAGTTACAACAGTAACAAATGTTAATGGATGGATGAAGATTTGAACAATTTAAAATCAAAAAGCAGAAAATTCATTTTGTAGGCAAACAACTCATTTGCATTTTTTTAAATATGTCCCTATTTGACTCTAATCATTACTTTTAAGAGAGGAATTGAATTGCCTTTCTATTTCATATGTTGTAAATCAAAATTGACTCAAGATTCTGATATCTCAACCCTGAATCTGGTTTAAGGGGAAGATTCAGGGATTTTAATCTGAATTGATTTGCCAATAGTCAAATCCCTGAGAGTCATTTTCTGTCACAAGGATACACTGCAAGATAATCTTTAGAGTAAAAAGTCCAGTTTCAATCAGAACTTGTCTACTGCTGATAAGATGGAGATATTAATATTCCAAACTCCTTTAGGGGAAGAACTTACGCTTATGAAGACAGAGCTACTGTGCACTTGCAGCAAAAGAGGTTTTCTTCATTGATAGCAAAGGTAGTGGAGTCTGGGAGGATGGAACATAGGAAGAACTGAAATATGCTAACTCAGAAAAAAATCATGCCCCCAACTGTTATACAATATAATTCATTCAAAAATTGATTTCACAAACTAACCAGCAGTAACTACCTTTGTCCCCACCTCATCCACAGAAGGCCTTTTATATGAGCTCCACCGCAGAACGAGGGGCCCAAGTTTGCTCTCACCCCAATGTTAGTCAGGAGAAGCTCTATTCAAAACAATGCATTTTCACAGGTCTCAAGCTACTATTAGATTGGAATCAATCAGTCCACAGCCTAGTAATTGTTCTCTGGAGCTTTCCATCTCCTCCCCCCCTCCCCAAAATATACATATATCTTAAAATAAATACACAGCCATAAGAACTAGTATCCCAGCATACTTTTCTCATGAAGACAGATACCCTAAACCTGAGAATGTCTACGAAGAAGAATTGAACCGAATGTAAAAGAGGAGATCTGTGCAGAAATGTCTGTCTATCTTGTGGGCATATTCATCCAATTTCCAATACATTTTAAAAATATTATTTTACTAGGCATGTTTGATCAAAATGAAAATAAACATTTCCTCTCTCCTGACTACAGAATATTATATAAGCTCATTCTGTAGTCAGGAGAAAGGAAATGTTTATTTTCATTTTGGTCACACACATACTCACTCTGAGCATTGCACAAATCTTGTGTCTCCTTATGTGAATAAAGTAGGGACTAAAGCAGCTTAAAAGTTACTGACCGGCTGCAGTCAAAACAGCACTGTTGCCATCCAATGGAACATTCTCTCTCTTGGATTCTTCAAAGATGACCTCTGTGTTGAGTTCTTGTGGCTCCTGGTGGAAGGTAGAATGTGCATGGACCTTGAAATATGTGTACAAAAAAATTGCTTATAGGGAGGGGGTACAATAGAACCATCTACTCAACCGGAGACATATTCCCTCAGGCTTTGCTTCCAGGATCAAGACACTTTTTTAAATGGAAACTGAAGTTGAGAAATAAGTAGCCACTCAGAAGAAAAAAGAAAAGAGAAATACTAAGGCTTAATCTCAATAGAAAGAAAAGTAAAAGGGTATTGATAATATCACTGCTAAATTGGCAGAATACTACTTGATATATACAACAATATATTTGTATTGTACTATGTTTTGCTATAGGAAGTACAATGATGATACTTGTTACATTTGCAATTCACACTCAATACTGTTAGTTAACTGTAGCATAATGCATTGGCAGATAACCATTGCAAGGCTATAGTTCAATCATAGCTGCTTCTTGCGACATAATAAACTGCAAGAACAAAGCTTGCTCAATTTATTCATGTTATCAGAACCCTCACTATGAAACTGCAGACACAGAGCTGGCTGCTGGCCACACGTTCTCATTTATAATGTGTAGTACACTTAAAAAATTAAATTAAAACAAGATTAATTTGTGTATGTGTGTGTATAAAATAGAAAACAAAAATGTATCTTATGCATGGGTTTGTAATGTGCAGTGGTAAACAATATCTTCTTGGCACTTACAGCTGCTAAAAAGCACAGGATCCCTCACAAAGCTTAACGTTTACGTAACGCAAGAACACACTATCTGGCAGCTGTCACGTACTCATCTGTGACTGATCCTATATGTTCAAAAGGTGCAGAGCAGTAATGTATGTGCAATCTAGTCACCATTTTATAGAGAAAACAATGGTAACATTACCTTCATGACAGACGGCTGAAGAAGATCTTTCCTAGATTGAGCATAGGATTTGTGACTAAGATGACGGCTGAAAGAGAAAAATTTCAGAGGGACTCTTAGCATCTACATCCTAGTACCGCCACTTTTACATATATAATATGTTCTTTGAGTAGTATCTTAGGTGTAGAAGGATTTACTCCATCCTCAAGAGACACTGGGCCTGCATCAGCCTGTAGCAGTAACCATGGATTCCCCCAAGAGCTTTGAAGATGAATGGGGATAGGGGATGACACAGATAGGGATCAAGGTTTGCTTTTGTCCCCACATGCCAATGAATCTGCTTACTCAAATGACCACATTCTGGCAACTCCATCAATGCACCACTACAAGCAGAAGTGGGCAAATAGCTTTTCAAAAAACAGTTGGTCAAATTAATCTGAAATTCTCCAGAATTTCTGATTAATCAATAAAGATTCCATTTCAGAGCTCTTCCAGAGCAGGGGTTCACCTCTTGGTCTCTTACATCCTTGGGGCATGTCCTGACCAACAAACTAAATGTTATAAGATGCTGGGGATTTGGGGGGGGGGGAGTACTGTTGCTACGTTCACACAATGGTCAGAAAAGGTAGAGTTGGCAATGCTGAAATCAGTCATCTCAAGAGCCTGGTTACCTAAACTATCAATCTTTAAGTATAGACTTTTGAAAGATGTTTGACTGTGACAGGAAGCTGAGACATGAGCCAAATTGTGCATGCCAAGAAAAAGTCAGAAAGAGAAAGAAGCTGTTCTTCAACTGCAAGTTGAATGGATCCCAAATGCAAAAGGCCACTTATTTTCTAATTTTATATTTTCATTTTTTACAATACTGCCAAACAGTCTCTAGAGCAGATGATAGAGGCATGGGTGATAAGTCAGTCTCCTTCAAACAGAAAATAATTCAGTGTGCTGAAGATAGGGTAATCCCTAATAGCAACAACTCAAGAGGTTACCAGAATCCAAGCATATGATATTGGCCTCACCTGTAGGTTTTCATTGCAAGGCATGTAGGACAGCATCACTTGAGGCCAGAGGCTGATTCAAGTAAAGGGCTTTTTTTTTGTACCTGAGACCTTTGCAAAAACTGTATTCACATGTAAGCCTTGCATACCCCCATGAGAAATGTATATGTCTCCCATTGTTGTTAACTCTTGTTCAACTACACTGGTGTTAGCAACATTGAGAGCCCTAGTGTACATGGGCCATCAACTCCTGGCAGCATTTTAATCTATGATGTGGGTTAGACCTGGTTAGATGACACAATATTAAAATAGTAGTTGGCAGCCAGAAGCCCATCAGCATTAGGGTTCTAAACCTCCCTAACACCATTACAAGTGAACCAATGTTAACAACAGTGGGAATATTTCTGCAAAATTTCTCTCCTGAGAAAAATCCAGTCAATTTCCAGTGATGGTAGTTGAACCAGTATTATGGTGGGCATTAGGCACTCACATACAACTGTGGCTTCTAGAGGAGAATTTAATAGAAGAAGATGTAGCAAAAAAATGCTATGTAAAATCAAGAGAACGAAAGTAGAGAACTATAAAGTGAGGAGACTCAAATAAAGTGTTTGTCTGAGGTTTTCCTATATCCATGGTCATTCTTTGAATATTTCAGCACCTTGCAAGGAAGGATTTTGCTTCATACACACGGTTCTGTCACTAAGATATGCAATAATCAGCAAGCAGATACCTTCACCCACGTTGACTTATATGTGAGGTGTTTTCCCTGCTAACCTCTAATTCAAATCAACTTACTATTGAAGTTACAGTAATTTTGCTCATGCACTGAATACCACCAGCTGCATTGCTTTGCCACTTATATTCATTTTTCTGATCGGTATGCACCACCTGTTTGTCATCACGGATTTTGGCCCAAAGCCTTCCATGAGAATTATATCCCCCATACTGTACTCCAGATTGGATTTGGACCATTTTGAGGAAGGAAAGGGCCTATCAATTAACAGAAGCCTGGTGTAAACAGTTACATGGGCTGAAAAACTAATCAATAGATGGGCTCATTCATTACTGTTATAAAGATTGGTGATAATTACAATGTGGTAACCACCACAATCAAATGTGACACCTGATGTAGCAAGACAAGTAATAATTCTCTAGTGTCAAAATCCTAATATTACATTTTGGATTCAAGCATATTGCACTGAAGACAGGGCATGGGCAATAGTACTGTGAACTGTTCTCAGTCTCAGAAATTTTGCATCAAAACATGATATTTCCAAATGCTTTTGCCAAGATGTGTAAGGGATATGAAAAGCCTGAAAAGGCTTCTAACAGAATAAGATGAAGATTTCGTTTTTGTAGTTATAATAAAATGGTGACTTTCAAACACAGAAAGCTTATTCTGTCTGTGAGGGGTATTAGATCAAGCTGACTATCAACTATGTATTGTGCACTGGACCACCATAGGAAATAAATTAAGTATTATCTTTATCTATCTGTGGAGGTAAAAGGTGAGGAACTGCGTGTTAACTGTCTACATCCCTGTAGATAATTAATAGTAAAAATTTGCCTTTTAACACCAACAGATAATTTGCCATGAGTATTGTGGAAAGCATAAAGCATGAACACAGAGGTAGCTACTTGGAAAAACACAGTCTGATCGTGTGTATTAGTTTTCTCTCTTCATCACATTTATTTCTGCTTTTGTTCACTAAGCAGTGAATTTGTATTCTAAACAGAAATGTATGGGCAACACAGTGTCAGGTACTACTGCAAGCAACAAGACTTTTTTATTCTTTTTTTTCTGATTTTAATTTTTTTAAGCAGCATAGAACAGGAAAAGCAGTTTGTGTGGGAGTTATGAATAGGCCTGAGCTATCATATCCAGATTTCAAATTCCTTCAAAACTCTGGCATATTAAAATCCAAAGTTTAGGTTCAACCCATCAGACAGAAGGGTCAGCTGTTAAACTCACAGCTGGTTCCAGAGTCAGATTCCAAAACCAACTATTCCAAAGTCAGCGATGTTCAAATCCAGTGTCTGGCTTGGGCTCAACTCTACCCACAGTATCTTTGTAGCATACCCATAAATGCCTCTAATTTTCTGTAATATTTGGCAATATTTCAATTCAATAAAATGCCACATTCTAAAACATTTGTCATTTATTTCAAATGTTTTTAATCTAATATACATGTATTGTTTGTTTCTTTCTAATATCTTAGGTTCTTTTGAACTACCCCGGATTTTGCTCTTTTTATAAAAATTTTAATGAGCTTTGTCTCCACTGTCATGCATGGCGTGTGCTCAGGGAGATCACTTTTATTAGTGTATTATAAACAAAATACAGATGAAGCTTCATTGAAAGATATCCAAAGCAGGGAGGCAGCAAATTGCAGTTATTGAGCAATAATTGTCTTATGTTGTTGTTGTTCGTTTTGTTACTTAAAGTAAACAGGAACAAACCAAGCAGACGCAATGTAAACAGGCAAACTGCAGAAGAAGAATGTAGATCACTATTTTTATTCTCATTTTCGTTTCTTATGTCAAAAAAGTATTAGAGATTAGCGCAAAAAGGGCTTGGATTTATTTTGACTACCACCTGTAAAGTGCAGTTATCATCAGAAATCATTTACTTTCAAGAGATGTTCTTATAATTAATTCCAGGACACATCTGTTTATTTTCATAATTTTTAACTTCTGTTAGCCCTACAAACCAATGCAGCTATGGGAGTGTAGAGGTGCTGGCCGGGGCTCGACCCTCTCCAGGGCAGCAGGGAGCCACACCGGCTCACTGCACACAGCTGAAGTTTGGGGAATTAGTCCGGCCGTGGGAGTCTTCCCTGGCGGCCCTTGTGGAGGCAGAAATAAGTACAGTTATGCCGGGGCCCTAGGTCAGGGTGGGCCACTGATGACTCAGACCCTCAGGAAGGGGCTGAACAATAACACTATCACAGTAGCAATATATACAGTAGCAAACCCCAGCCCTAGGTCAGGGCGGGGCAATAATAAGTCAGGCAGGGGCTGAGCGGTAACAGTATAAACAGTGGCAAGCCCAGGCCCTAGGTCAGGGCAGGCAACAATGACTCAGGCCCTCAGGCAGGGTTGAGCAGTACCAGTACAAACTGCAGTGAGCCCAGGCCCTAGGTCAGGGTGGGGCAATAATGAGTCAGGAGCTCAGGCCCTCAGGCAGGCTGAGCAGTAACAGTAGGCCCAAGCCTCCAAAGGCCTGGGAGAGGGGGAGACTGCCACCCACCAGTTGCAGGCCCTCCCACTCCACTGTGTCCCAGCCCGGGGCCCTAGCAGCGGCAGAAGACCAGCTGCTGTCAGTGGGGATCCTGGCCGCAACACAGTGACATGGGCTCTGGCAGTGCTGCAGCCAGACTAGAGTCGGCTGCCCCCGGGCCACTTCCTGACTCCCCCTCTTGTGGTACCTGAGTCACGGTGATGTCCTCCAGGGCGTCCAGCAACATGGGTTCCTCCGGGTAGCGAGCGCAGGGCAGGCCCGGCAGCTCCTCCGGGTAGCGAGCACAGGGCAGGCCTGGCAGCTTCTCCGGGTAGCAGGCGCAGGGCAAGTCGGGCCAGTCCCGGCAGGCACCTTCTACTGAGCTCTGAGGGCAAGCCTTTATACTTCTGGGTCGCCGCCTGACCCTCTGAAGGGTGGGTACAGAGCTCCCTAGCTCCGCCCAACCCAGCATCCGGATGGGCTCGTCCCTCTCCAGGGCGGCGTGGAGCTACACTGTCTCACTACAGAGAGAATGAGCTAGAGTCTATTCCGGCTCATGTATCGTCAATACAATTATTAACTAACACCCAACTGCAGCATTTGTTACTAGTAATGATGCACAAGAAGAAAACACAGATTGGGATCTGAAAGTCAGATTCAGTTTGTAGAAAACCCATAAAGGAGATAACCTAGATTAGCTAAAGAGGTCACTCAGTATCATTCTTGCTACAGAGAATACAGCTGCAAAAGCATTTTTTTGGCAGTAACTAAGCATGTCTTTAAAGATATAACTTCACAAATACCCATATAGATGGAACTCTGCTACATATTGAGTTAAACCTCTTTGAACTGGAATGTGTCACCACTGCCCTTGTAAGAAACCATTATGTTTCTTTATGGAAGCAGGTAGTTGAAACAATAGCAGCCTCACTGTCCAAAACAAAGGCACATGTGAGTGGAGGGATTTCTCTGGCTACTGTTTGTGTGTCTAGAGATACAGCAGAAAGACCAAAGAAGTTGAGAGAAAAGAAGGCAACAAGGAAACTCCAGACAGCCATTGAAGCACTAGTGCAGTGGCCCAAAGAAAAGCCTAGAGAGCATGCTTCTAAGACCAAGTGCTGGCTGAAAGGGCTTGCAGCTCTGAACAAAAACTACCTCCTGTTTGATTCTTCCTGTGTTCAGAGAAACAGGACTTCGTACATTCTTTGTAAATGAACAGGATTTTATTAAAGATACTTGATTGCCCTGCCAATTTCTCCTTCTAATGGAAACTCCCTAACCACTGGAATCAAAAGAGATAAGATATATTTTGCAGCAATATACGTTGATGGACAAAACACAGAGAGCATAGAGTATCAATTGATGTAAACAGGACTGATTTATTAAGGTGCAACATGCAATGTTATGTTATTGCACAACCTTCTATTACATCTCAAAGATACAGATTACAGTTTAACTGTGAGACTGAGTCTGACATATGTGAAATGTTCTCTCAGGTACAGTTATTCAGATTAATCAAAACATCTTTTGCAAACAGCAGCACTCTAAGTCATATGTTCAGAACTGGTAATATTGATAAACTTACCAGCAAATAGATCTCTGTGCTGGTCAGCTTTAGATATTATCTGCAGGGAAAGATATCGATTTTGTACCTGTACCCCTCTCAGGAACGCCAAGGAAGCCTGATAACAGCAAAGGCAAAGTTTATTCCACTTTTCCCTCCTCCCCTGGTGCACCTTGGGAATTGTAGTTCCTGAACTGAAAACTACAGGCACCACCTAGGAACAAAAACTTACAAACACAAACTGTGGTAGCTAGCTGCATCTACCTAGATACAACAGTCAGCATAGCAAAGTGGCCAGAAAAATTATATAAAAAATATCTGATCAAGCAACAGATCACCAAGAGAATTTAAAAATGCTAGATATGAGAGTCTTTCCATATCCATCCTATTATATTGAGTTCCCTAAACAGAGTTCAGGCTGTTGTGCACAACATACAGTTTGTGCCCCTTCCCTCCTGACTCCCTGTGAATGGCTGAAGATGATATATAATTAAAGACAGACACTGAAACTGTCCTTTGGTTTGGAATACACACAGGATAAATGTCTCTGAAATCCACAGGCATCATCCTTTCAAGAGACCTGATACTGAAATTGAAATCCAACCGATTAAAATAATTTAGACGCATAGCAAATAACAAAAGCTGGCTATAACATGACTATTATTTTGACAAACTGTCTACCAGCCTGGACAATCATTGCATACAATGTGGAACATAAATTAATCCCAATTAAATAACTGACTGAAATTCATCTTCTGTGTATGACAGATGAGTCAAAAGGTGCATTATCGCTCAGTTGACTTTTAAAGCTGTCACTGACAATCTCTGACCTCTTTCTTTAAGGAACGTGGATTTTTTTTTCCTTCACCAAATGGAGTGCAGAGGAGGATGTTGAGAGTAGAAGGTATGGTGATGTTCATCTTGGCGATGACAATCCTCCACTGCTACATGGTCAGTTAAAGGACTCTGGCAGTGGCACAAGTTAGAGTTACAGGAAGAGTTGAACTCTCTTCAACATTCAGACTGGTCCTGAGTATTAGGGAACTGAACTGTATCAGTCCCTCACCCCCTGCACAGAACTAGAATCGAGCCCAGTATATTGCAGTTTCCTGAGTGTGGTGTAGGATGACCATATTTCCCAAAGAGAAAACAGGACACTGCCAGCCACTTGCCCGAGGGACACCTCCTCCCAATGCTGTTGCCCATCACCAGAACTCTGCAGGGCCCACGCCCCCCAGCATACTGGAATGCTGCCTCCTACCCCCAGCCCTGCCTCCTCCCTTACAAGGGGCTGATGTCTCAGCTCACGGTCCCACTCCCCCCGCACATTCCTCTGAATCCCACTTTTTTGACAAAAGTGGGCATTTGTTCTGTTTGCTCTTGCAAACTGATCAAGTTGGCAAGAAGGTATGGCAACGTAATGTGACAAATGCCTCCTTTTGAAAAAAAAAGTTGTAACAGCCAGGACAGGGCTTAAAAAGGGATGGTCCCAGCCAAAACAGGAGGTATGGTCATCCTAGTGTGGTGGAACATGTAGATCTTCAGTGCATTAAAGCTTTGAGCTTGCAGATTCAAATTCTGGTTAGATTATAGGAGAAATAAGTTTGTTGATCCCCTTTTAGAGCCAAGCAGAATTCTATCTACATCACAAAAACTCTGCATTATTCAGAGATATTTCCAGGCTCAGACTGAGGCAATTCTGAGGATGTAAGCAGAAGCGAAAGAGAAAACTTGCCCAGTCAATTATATTATACTTGCTGCTTCCTCACTTTCAGAGAGTGCCAAGATAAAAGATTAATATAATTTTATGCAGCAAATTGAAAACAAAAATCCAAATACTGGTTCTTCCACTAAGTGAAATATTTTGTAATATCAGTTAGATCAACAATGGAAAATATTAAATTGCTATTGCTGCATCCAGTGCCATTAATGGTTCCTCACACTTTCAAACCATAATTAATGCAAATAAGCAAGACAGAGGGAAAACTCAGACTTTTCAATAAAAATATAAACTGCTCAACTTCAAAACCAAAAGCAATGCACAGTATAACCAACCAGAGTCAAGTTATGTAAGCAGAAAGAATTTATGGCAAACACCTTCTCCTAAATCCTTCCCTATAGCTTATGCTTCTTCAAACAGCGGTGTGCATGTAAATTAAGGATAAAAATAAAAGTTTGTTTCCAATTTTCATTGCATCTTCCCAATTCTTTTCCTGGCAGCTCTGACAAGACTTCTCTTTTCCATCAATACAGTAACCTGAGTAATTCCATTTTTTCCATTTACTTTACAGAAAAAATAAAGCCTTTGCATTATATATTTTAGGTAGATTATGTAGATATATTATGAGTAGGCATAGGACGATTCATTCAAATAAAATAAAAGCAAACTTTCATGCAACAACTGAACAGACTTTTTGATAAAGCTTTTGTGAAGTCATTGTAACTTGAATTTAGTACTCGTCAAACATGCTGGACCCACACATCAGGTACGCAAAAGCAGCAGCTGCTTGCTCTTCCCTGCACTATCCTACCAACAGAGAACCACTGCTGAAGGTGAGAAATTAGCTCAGCTTCCTTGCCCTTTCAGTGCTTGGCTTGAGATGACCAAACAGAATACCAATTAATACTAATTATGGATTGATTTTTGTGAGCTAGATCCCTGGCAACAATAAACTAGCTAAATCTGCAAACTCTTTTTCACATAGGCTACCAAACAGCCACCAGTGTGTTGAAAAAGTTAAGAAAACCATATTGATGGATCAAAGGGTACCATACATGTGCTTCCTGGGGCTGATCACTGAACAGAGCCACCTAGCCATGGGATAATGAAAATAATGGCTTACGTTATTCATTTAGGCTGTGCAGAAAGTAATTACACTGAAAAAAAAAGTATAAGGATCTACTTCAGTAGAAGGAGCCCCTTTGGAGCTCTAACATCAACTCCACCAAGATTTAACAACAGAAAACAACTTGGACAACCAAAGATTGATGGTTGAATAAATTGCAGCCAATAGAATATTTCTGAAGAAAGTGAAAAAATACAGTGCATAAAAAATGTAAATTGTCAACTGCTGGAAGGAGCAGAGAGTGGAGATCAACAAGAATATTGATTGTTGGTAGGTGAAAGAATAAAACTATGAATTCTTATCATCTGATTTAATTCCAGACAGTTATATTGCATATAATAATTCAATCTACTGATGTAGTTTAAATGAATCATGCACTAAAAAACTGGCTTACTCTAATAAATTGGAACATGAATAGATTTTTTTTTTAATCAGGTAACCTTCAAGAACCTTGAAATGTTTTATACAGTCTGTATGTATTTCACTACTGGCACATCCTGTACTCCCACAGCAGTGTCTGTATATCTAGACTTGAAACCTATGAAACCTCCATTACTTCTCATATCAGTGTTTTCACAGACACAAACTTCCCTGTAAACAGTAACATTTTAGTGTATCAGATGCCAGATGCTTCAAAAATAACAAAGCTAATTTTTCCCAGTACTTTTTCATGTATCTGTGTGGTATTATCTAAGGTAACTGATGATTTCAGATTTAATAAAACATGAATTTATATTCACCCTTAGAACTACACATTCCTATTTTTTCCAATTTCATCAGATTTCAAGGTGAATAAAAAATAGCAGCAGTTATCCACACATGGCATTTTATTAATGGCTTCTCCAAGGATAACGCATTGGTTTCTTCAGTACAGAAAGTCAGCAATAAACCTCTGTTGCTGTTATGTCTTCAAATGCTGTTTTATGCCAGTTAGATCAGGTCCTTATCTTACAAAAACACAGGCAATCAGACCAAACAGAGTTGAATTAAACAACTTAAAATGCTTAATATTCTTTGTCAAACAGCTTCTTAGGACCTATGGGCTTTAGAGAAACTCATTTAGAGTTATTGGCATATTAATGTTTAAGAGGCAGTAAAAATTCTGAGAGGCGTGTCTGTAGGAATCATTTCAAAAGCTTTTTCCAGATTAAGCTCAAAAGGGATTTTTTAACAAATAACTTTACTGTTTAATAACGAAAGAATGATATTCAGACCTGCCATTGTCTGCTTACTTTGTGTTCACTTGATTTCTCTATGGTATACAATACCATTTTTTAAAAAAGAATGGTAGCAAATTATAGGAAGTCACACACATTGTGCCTAAGCCTGCTCTCATCCCAGACTTTCATAAATTACTCTATACTTATACTAGGGTAAATGGAAATTGAATTTGACCCTATATCTTTCAAATGGATTGAATCCAGTTGTATCTGGATGGAGATGTATATTGCATGATGCTTTGTTATTTTTCTTTAGAACAGAGGAATATAACCTTTACAAGAAACAAGGTTAGGACTGGGATGATAATGCACATGACTCTCTTTCCATCTAATCAAAGATATTATCAGCCCAAGTACAATTGAACAGGTTTTGTGACAATCAAAAAGAACAGGTCTATTGCCCTGCTTCTAGCTACAGTACCTGCTGTGTAAACATTCATTAAAATGCACAGCAAAGACTTCCTCCCTCTCTCCTCCTGAAGAATGAGAACCCTTGGTATCAGTATTCACGCCAAATTAGGGATGCTCTAATGAGACCATTTGTATGCAGATTTTGTTAACTCTAGGAGACATTTAAAATTCGATTGTGTTCTCAGTATTTTCATGTAACTCCATTACTTATTCACTGCTGTTGAATTTTCTGAATTAATGAACAGATTCCCACCAAAATGTAAACTACAACTTAATCCAAAAATGAACCCAGCAGAAAAAAAGGCCGGTGATATTAGAGAAAGAGAGGCTTGTGGTCAAATAGTTTGAAATGATAAAACACCTGGTCTTGATAATATTTCTTAAGAAATGCTAAAGAGTGGAGGCCTGGATTTAATTCACTGGCTTCATAGATTTGTCTTAAAAGTTTAAGAAATTGATCACATTTCAGAATATGGGTAAAAGGGCTGCATAATCCATTTTTTCAAAAAAAGGAGAGTGATTAGCTTTTACTCAAATTATAGAGGAATTTGCACTACTGTCAGTCCCAAGGAGTATTTTTACAGTCATACTACCAATGGAGATACTGCCCAACCCAAAAAGAATGGGATACAACCAGTGTAGTTTCCATACAGGTCAATCTAAAAACCATGCTACATACATTCCGTTGAATGTTAATGAAAAATGTCTAGAGCAAAAAAAATAGTTATCATTGTTTATAGGATTTGCAGCCACTTGTGTGAGGGTCAGTGATCATATTACAGACTGCTGTTCAGTGGAATCAGGAGTATGCCAGGGATGCATTTGCTCACCTGTGTTATTTAATGTTCTAGTAGACTATCTGATGACACAGCTGACTGTAGGAGGTTTGAAATTTAAAGATTCATCTTTAGAGAATCTCGAGTATTGTGAATGATATTGCCTTACCTGGAGAGACTACTGACCAACTACAGCTAATGCTGGAAGAGATGTAGAAAACTGAAGAATCTATAGGACTTAAAATCAATGTTCATGAAACCAAAGCTATGCATGCCTCCTATAAAATGGAAATGAGGACCTGTCAAGTCTGCACATAGATGGCAATGAAATTGAATGGAGGAATAGTTTTATCTATCTGGGTAGCCATTTGACAGCAGGAGTTTCTATATCCGATGTCACACATTGGATTAGTCATGCATCATTAACATTTTGGCATCTTCAAAGGCCTCTGTTTGGGCACTGGGATGTCTGAATGACAATTGAATACAGTAGTGATGACAACCCTTATGTGGAGCAGAAATAAGGTCATTAGAATCAGCTGGGATGGGGAAACTAAACAGTTTCCAACATCACAAGTTAAGGCATATTCTTAATATCTGTTGGGAGGGGGGTTGGTCATAAATGAGATTCTTAGAGGGTCTGGCACACTGTAGTCTTGCACCAGTTGAGAACAAGAGTACCATAATGGTGGGATCATGTCCAACATACAAAAGAAGGTATACTTTTCCAGAAGTTTTATAGAGCTGACGTAGAAGGAAGCAGACCACGAGGCCAACCACAAATGAGTTTGGAAGATGCAATTTTGCAGGATTTAAGAAGCCTAAATTCTCCCATACTGACTCTTCTGAAGGATGAAGACTTGTAAGGGACCAATAAAGATGGAAGTCCATTCTACGCACAACCACAGGGAACTGATGGGCAGGAGCCCATGGGAGAATAACATGAGGGGGAAAGGAGTCCAGGAGAGCTGTCTGTAATTTAAAGAGTCGTTACTGAGGTTGCAGGAACAAACCATCCCAATGTGTAGAAAGAATAGTAAATATGGCAGGTGACCAGCTTTGCTTAACCGTGAAATCCTTGCTGATCTTAAACACGAAAAAAAAGCTTACAAGAAGTGGAAGATTGGACAAATGACCAAGGAGGAGTGTAAAAATATTGCTCAGGCATGCAGGAGTGAAATCAGGAAGGCCACATCACATTTGGAGTTGCAGCTAGCAAGGGATGTTAAGAGTAACAAGAAGAATTCTACAGGTATGTTAGCAACAAGAAGGTGGTCAAGGAAAGAGTGGGCCCCTTACTGAATGTGGGAGGCAACCTAGTGACAGAGGATTTGGAAAAAGCTAATGTACTCAATGCTTTTTTTGCCTCTGTCTTCATGATAAGTTGTCATAAACAGATGGTTAAAAGTTAATGTCTCTTTTACCTGTAAAGGGTTAAGAAGCTCAGTAAACCTGGCTGACACCTGACTAGAGGACCAATAGGGAGACAAGATACTTTCAAATCTTGGTGGAGGGAAGTCTTTGTCTGGGTTTTTTTTTTTGTTCGTTGTTCGCTCTTGGGACTAAGAGGGACCAGACGTACACCCTGGCTTTCGCAATCTTTCTGAATCAGTCTTTCATGTTTCAAAATTGTAAGTAATAGCCAGGCAAGGTGGATTAGTCTTATGTTTGTTTTCTTAACTTGTCAATGTATCTTTTTGCTGGAAGGATTTTTACCTCTGTTTGCTGTAACTTTGAATCTAAGGCTGGAGGGGGAGTCCCTCTGGTCTATATGAATCTGAATACCCTGTAAAGCATTTTCCATCCTGATTTTACAGAGATAATTTTTACCTTTTCTTTCTTTAATTAAAAGCTTTCTTTTTAATAACCTGATTGATTTTTCCTTGTTTTAAAATCCAAGGGGTTGAGTCTGAACTCACCAGAGATTGATGGAGGTGGAAAGGAAAGGGGGATGGTTAATTCCTCCTTGTTTTAAGATCCAAGGAGTTTGGATCGGTGTGAAGCCTCTCAAGGCAACCCAGGGAGAGGAAAGTGTGGAGGGAAAAGGAGGGGGATGGTTAATTTCTCCCTGTTTTAAGACCCAAGGGGTTTGGGTCTGGGGTTCCCCAGGGAAGGTTTTGGCGGAACAGAAAGTGTGCCAGACACTAAATTCTGGCTGGTGGCAGCATACCAGATTTAAGCTAGTAATTAAGCTTAAAAGTGTTCATGCAGGTCCCCACTTTTTGTACACTAAAGTTCAAAGTGGGGGAAAAATCTTGACTCAAGTTCAGCTCCCAGACTACTGCACTGGGCAGTACAATATGGGGAGGAGGTGACCAGCCCTCTGTGGAGAAAGAAGAGGTTCAGGACTATTTAGAAAAGCTGGACGAGCACAAGTCCATGGGGCTGGATGCTCTGCATCTGAGAGTGCTAAAGGAGTTGGTGGATGTGATTGCAGAGCCATTGGCCATTATCTTTGAAAATTCATGGTGATCAGGGGAGGTCCCGGATGACTGAAAAAAGGCTAATATAGTACCCATTTTTTAAAAAGGGAAGGAGGAGGATCTGGGGAATTACAGGCCAGTCAGCCTCACCTCAATCCCTGGAAAAATCATGGAGCAGGTCCTCAAGGAATCAATTTTGAAACACTTAGAGGAGAGGAAAGTGATCAGGAACAGTCAGCATGGATTCTCCAAGGGCAAGTCATGCCTGACTAACCTAATTGCCTTCTATGAGGAGATAACTGGCTCTGTGGATGAGGGGAAAGCAGTGGACATGTTATTCCTTGACTTTAGCAAAGCTTTTGATACGGTCTCCCACAGTATTCTTGCCAGCAAGTTAAAGCAGTATGGGCTGGATGAATGGACTATAAGGTGGATAGAAAGCTGGCTAGATCACCTGGATCAATGGGCAGTGATCAACTGCACCATGTCTAGCTGGCAGCCAGTATCAAGCAGAATGCTCCAAAGGTCAGTTCTAGGGTAGTTTTGCAGATGACACTAAACTGAGAGGAGTGGTAGATACTCTGGAGGGTAGGAACAGGATACAGAGGCAAATTAGAGGATTGGGTCAAAAGAACTCTGATAAGGTTCAACAAGGACAAGTGCAGAGTTCTGCATTTAGGCCGGAAGAATCCCATGCACTGCTAAAGACCAGGGACCAAGTGGCTAGGCAGAAGTTCTGCAGAAAAGGACCTACAGGTTATGGTGGATGAGAAGCTGGATATGAGTCAACGGTGTGCCCTTGTTGCCAAGAAGGCTAACGGCATTTTGGGCTGTATAAGTAGGAGCATTGCCAGCAAATCGAGGGATATGATCATTCACCACTATTCGACATTGGTGAGGCCTCATCTAGAGCACTGTGTCCACTTTTGGGCCCAAAACTACAAGAAGGATGTGGAAAAATTGGAAAGAGTCCAGTGGAGGGCAACAAAAATTGTTAGGGGACTGGAGCACATGACTTATGAGGAGAGGCTGAGGGAACTGGGATTATTTAGTCTGCAGAAGAGAAGAATGAGGGGGGATTTGATAGCTACTTTCAACTACCTGAACGGGGGTTCCAAAGAGAATAGATCTAGACTGTTCTCAGTGGGAGCAGATGGCAGAACAAGGAGTAATGGTTGCAGTGGGGGAGGTTTAGGTTGGATATTAGGCAAAACGTTTTCACTAGGAGGGTAGTGAAGTATTGGAACAGGTTACCTAGGGACATAGTGGAATCTCCTTCCTTAGAAGTTTTTAAGGTCAAGCTTGACAAAGCCCTGGCTGGGATGATTTAGTTGGAGATTGGTCCTGCTTTGAGCAGAGGGTTGGACTAGATGACCTCCTGAGGTCCCTTCCAGCCCTGATAGTCTATGCTTCTATACATCACAGCCATGTGAATCAGCTGTTGCTACTGCAGTTCTTTGATGGTTCTGAAACAGTACTTATGATATTTTTATTTGTATGATTCTTAAGGCTTCAGGGCATTTTTATTTGTACAATTTAACTAAGGTATGTTACCCAGTCTGCTAATCGAAATATTTACTGCTGATTTATTAATCTCTGACACTGGTACATTCAAAGCATCCTACCTTTGGTCAAGATCCTACTTTTCTGAACAGTTATAGGCTGTAATTTGTTGTTATGTTCTGGGCCCAGTCTTGCTCCCACCCAAGTCAATGGGAGCAGACCAACCCTTGTTTGTGGATTTTATTAACTTTCCAAGTTAATTATGAAGGGAACTATGGCCCAGATTTTCAAATGTATTTAGGTGCATTTACCCCAGATTTAGGCACCTAATCCCATTTTAGGCTCCATAATTAAAAAATTACTGGAGCAAGATGAACGGACTCCAGGGTTGGCCACCTCCTAGCTGGGTGCCATAACCAGCAGCCTATAGTCCTTCTCACTATCTCTTGCTCTAATCCAGTGACTATTTATACACAGTGAACAGCTTCAACAGCAGAGACTGAGGGAGCCCCACATCAGAATATCTGATAGCTCAGTGGCTACAGCTTTCTCCAGAGAGGTGGGAGAATTCTGTTCAGAACCTCTCCCCCCCTCAGGCAGAGGAGGGAATTAAATCTGGGTCTCCCACATCCCAGGTGAGTGCTCTAACCACTGAGATAAATGTTATAAAGTGGACTCTATCACTACCACCTCCTCCCAACATGGGCAGCAGGTAGGGGAGGCTGGGGGAGGCTGTGCCTCCCCAAACAGCCAGGCATGGCCCTACCCACACGCCACCCACAGAGCCCCAATTCAGTGGTGCCGCTGGGCTCCAGGGGCTTGGGCCATGCCACTCGCCTTCCCAGGGCTGGGGGACGGGCTGCAGCAACACCATACGCTCTCCCTCCCAGCGCTCTGGGCCACCGCGTGCTCTCCCTCCTGGCGCTCTGGGGCTGGGGGGCAGGCTGCAAGCACTAGCTAGCCTGGGGTAGGGGCTGGCAGCTGCAGTATGGGGCTCTGGGTTCTGGGTGTATGGAAGGGGCAGGGCCTTGGGTGGAAGTGGCAGGGCTGGGGCTAACCTCCTCCAGCCACCAGTTCACATGGTGCCCATGCCTCCCAATTACATTGTCAGCGTGAGAATTTACAATGATTTCAAAGGCCTTTGGAACAGGCCTCTGTACAATAAGATTTCTTTTGTGGAAGAATGTAGTAAACTAGAAAATAAACTGCCATAGCTACAACATAAGTTTAAAGATACTTATTGGTATCATTATAAAAGATAATAAATTGCTTTCCTGGAAATAAAATAAGTTTATGGCTTGGAATTTTAAGACTTAGAATTTTCTATGGTTAACTGAAAATTCTGTAACTTATTCTCATAATTTTGTCTTCGTTCATGCTGAAATGTATCAACTATGAAGTACTGAAGTACTCAACATTTGATTCAGAATTCTGGTCACATCTTATAATCTACTACAGAAACTGAAGTTCTATTGAAGACAATGGCATCTGCTTGACAAGAAGTCAAGAATAATTCCTGACAGGTGAAGATTTCTTGGTAGTCTGTGACCAGCTGGAAGTTCTGAAGAGTTTCAGGGAAATTAAGGGCCCTTAACCCAAGTTATAACTAACAAACATTTCCTAGTGGAACTGGAGATCAATAGTGTTATTATTAATCAATGTAAAAACAGAAGGGGGAAAAGCCAACTATTTTTTCATGTATTGAAAAGGGGGGAAAGGTGAACTGCTTACATATAGTTATGTTGTATATAGTAAAAATATTTTCCAGCTGTTAAAGACCACTATGCTAATGATTAACACAGGAATCATTCTCAGCACTAAATAGGATTATTATGCATGATTAATTTAATCCTATATTTCAATGATTGATAAATGTATTATAAAAAGTAACATTAGTTTAATTAAAGACAGGTCATAGCTATGAAAACAGAAAATGCATCCATTCTGTATCAAGGGCAATAGACATTGGTAACACTGATTCTCACAGGGCAAAACAAAAGATGTATTAATTTTTCTAATAGGTATCTGAGTACTTAAATACCAAAGATCCTGGCCGTTTATTAGCACTTATGCTGTGTATTGCACAAAAAGTACTTAACATGAGACCCGGAAGATCATCGTAGATTGTTTTCATTCTACTCAGCCTGTTTTGATCACACATGTTGAGAACACGATAGTGGCAGAATTTCAGTGTCAAAACTGACACTGCCATATTCACATCATTGCAAAGATCCAGAGATCTGTCTCAGACACTTTACTATAGTCAAGAGATCACTGAACTGGAAAAGGGGCTCACAATCTAAACGAAGGAAAAACATTCACGTTACAGCAAAGGTCATGCCTGCTGAAGAGGTGAAATGTATTTACTGCTTCAATGAGCTGAGTAAAATTTACTGGAGTTGACTGAGTAAATGGTTTCTGAAAAATGTATGTTTGAACAAACTGTTTACCCTTGCACATTGCCTCTTCTATTTTCTCTGACTATAAAATTCAAAGATACAAAGTTCAGCAGAACCAAACAATTTTAGAATTCTGACTTTATGAAACTAAGATACCATTTTCTAGGGCCAGAGCTTATGTCAGAATCTACAACACTATCTGTACTGATATAGAGTTGGTGCAATTTGTCTCTGCACTTCCACTTCTGATTGTCTATTTTCAGAATATAAAAACATTAACTATAAAATTTCTCTGGCTCCAGCTTCCCAGGCTAGCAGATCCACCAAGTTTCCCATGGTAACATTTGTGTAATTAAAGATAGATCATAACTAAGAAAACCAGAAATTTACCCATTCCTAAAAGGCCAGTGAGGACTGGGAACTGTGCGTATTGACTTCCGTATGATAACGCGTGAAGTTTCTAGATTTATTTAAACCCCAAAATGCCGAGCAAAAGCTATGGTGTACAATTCCCTAATGTACATGAATCCCTGCAAATTAAAATGCTGAGATTCCCACAACACTTGTAAATAGAGGGTTTAAATAAAGAGAATCATGAAGGAGGCTCAGAGATCCATAAAATACATGAAGGACACACGCAGAAAATTCACTATGGGTCACACACGACATGTAAAATCACAGCCCAGTAATTACTAATGCTCTTAGAAGCAAATCCCACACCCTTGTATTATCATGCCATGAGTAAACATAGGATCACATAGTAGGTTACGCAGGGATAGAAGGGGACAGAATACTCCTCTTTACACCATAGAGCAGCAAAGTCATATCTCTGCAGTTGCTACTGCAGCTTCAAGCTGAAAGTAGCATCTGCAGCCAATGCACTCACTTCCCCCGTTACTCAGGCTGTTGGCTGATTGATTCACATAGGCTATGCCTTTACTGAAAATAAGGAGGAGTTTTTACCTCTATAAACATAGTGGAGACAAGGCACTTCAGTTTTACAGTGAGATAAAACAGGCGTGGTTAATCATAAAAGGGGGTATAGTGCTGACCACCTACTTACCTCATGGTTCAGCTAAGACATAGCCTGTGCCAGTGCAGGCCTAGTTATAGTCAAGGGATTGCTCACATGGAAAATGGAAGGGAGACAACAAGACTACAGAGTCATTAAGAAATCATAAGGATAGCAAAAAAGTAAAATGAATAGGGAACAAGAAGAGTTTTTATAAATACATCAAGGAAAAAAAGAAAGCACTAAGAAAAAAGTATGTTGGGTAGTAAATGAGAGGAATGAAATCAGTCATGACTTTAAAATGACTAAGATACTGAGTTCCTTTTAGAAATCCATCTCCACATCTCCAGAAAACAGACTATAGAGAAGAAGCTTGAACAATAAGGAAGAAACATTCTGTAAAATTAATTTTAATAAAAAGAAAGCAAGGGAATACTTGTAAAATTGGCACAAATCAGCTGATTCAACTGTATCAATGACAAGGACAAATGAAAAGGAACCAAAGAAGGGAAGAAAATCAAATGTAGTACCAAAGGCTCATGGCATTTACAAGTCTTACTCTCATCCTTAGTAAAAATGGAACAAATATGAAAGAGAAAAAAAAGTCAGCCATCTGGAGAGTAATGAACAGTAAGCTGCATGCCTTCATTAAGAATAAATCTTGACAGACAAAATTTTATATTTAATAGAAGAACAAAACTAATGGCTGAAGCAAATGCAGTGGAAATCTTACATTTGAATTTTGGCTACATTGGGTACATCATTTCATGATATCATGTTTGAAAAGTATCAGAGGGGTAGCCGTGTTAGTCTGGATCTGTAAAAGCAGCAAAGAATCCTGTGGCACCTTATAGACTAACAGACGTTTTGGAGCATGAGCTTTCGTGGGTGCATGACGTCTGTTAGTCTATAAGGTGCCATAAGATTCTTTGCTGCTTTTACAGATCCAGACTAACACGGCTACCCCTCTGATACTTTTCAAACATGATATCATGAAATGATGTACCCAATGTAGCCAAAATTCAAATGTAAGATTTCCACTGCATTTGCTTCAGCCATTAGTGCATGCATCTGAGGAAGTGGGTATTCACCCACGAAAGCTCATGCTCCAAAACGTCTGTTAGTCTATAAGGTGCCACAGGATTCTTTGCTGCTTTTACATGTTTGAAAAGTGACTGTGTTCTGTCCAAATTGTCTAAAAGCTGGATAAAAGTCCAGAAATAATGGGTTACAATAAATGTGATTACAGATACACACACATTCCATTAACATACAGTTTACCTCCTCCCAGATAATTAATGATCTGGGAGAGGGATAAACTGTATGTTAATGGAATTTGTAGATGATACTAAATTGGGAGCAGAGATGATCACTAAGACAAAAGAGAAACAGAAATGGATCTGGAGAGATTAAGAACATGGGCAGAAAATAAAATGAAAAAAATTAGTTAATACACCTTTGAGTGGAGGAATGGAATAAACTGCTCTGTATAATCAATACCGTTCATGAAATCTTGGCCCCACTGAAATCAATGCAAATTTTGCCATTGACTTCATGGGGCCAGCATTATACTTTGTACAGTTAGTTAGAAAAAGAAATCTGGGAAGCAATAATATTGAGAGAGTCCTACCACAAAATAAATTGACAATGATTGCAATAATACACGCACACACACACACACACACACACAAATACAGTTTTGGGCTGCATATGGAAAGATCTCACAAAGCAACCGTATAAGAAAGTAATAAACTCTCCTACACTCTCTTACCAGCCAGACCTGGAATATCTCATGAATCCTAGGCACCGTAATATCAGGAGAATAGTGATAATGTGCAGAGAGGTCAGAGAACATTAAAGAAGGTGATTTGGGGACTGGAATACTTCATGTAAGGAACACTGTAGAGAGCTCACTTTGTATGCTGTTGTTCTATAAAGCAATGACTAAAAAGGGGACTACTGGGGTCTACAAACCTCACATTGAGCATAGGCAGGAGAGCTTCCTCTGTCTTCAGGCAAGCAGCTTAACCACACCCACTCAGAGCTGCCAGACATGGGGGTAGGCACTCACAGCTGCACCCAATCAAGGAAACAAGGCCTACTATAAAGGAGAGAGTGCAGAGGTGTGGGAAGCAGAAAGGCAACACCCTTGCTCCAGGCAGCCTCCTTGAGCACAGCTAAGAGACTGAGGCATGCTTCTAGACTCAGTAAAAATTCAGAGAAGATTGAAGAACTGCCCTGACCAGAGACAAACCAAGGGGAGTCCCAGCAAGGACAGCAGTGACCCTCCAAAGGACCACACCAGAAACAAGTGACAGGGACATGGTAACAGTTTACAGATATTTAAAGACCACATACAGTCAAGATGCAGGGGAATTATTTATGGTGATATCATTAGAAGCAATGAGATGAAGTAAAGAAAGGATAACTTTATACCAGTCATTAGAGACTCTTCCTGACAGTGTAATCTATTAGACTGTGGAATAATCTCCCAAGAGAAAGCTGTGAAATTTTCACCACTTGTGACATTTAAAAATAGACTGGACAAAGCAGCAAAAAATGTATAAAAGGGAAACATACTGTAGTGGGAGCGAGATGGGTCTAATGATCTACCATGTCTTCTCCATATTTATCTTTTATGATTCTGTTAACATCAGGAAGAAGCACGGTGAGAGGGAATGAATAGAAGAGCCATGCGGTATATGATGGAGCCATGAGCTTTAGGATGGAATCAGACAACCAGGAAGCAGAAAGAATGGCATAAAAGAGGGGGAAAGAGAAGAGAGAGCTAAATAACTGCCAAAAAAAAAATCTACCTGAAGGACTGTTTTATACCTGATCTCCTTCTATCCTGTACCATAATATTGTCATTTATTACACAACTGAATTATATGGTTCTTGGTGCTTAAAATTTAAGACTTTTTATGTATAAACAACCATGTTTTGAAATATTTGAGTCTCTCTCTAAGAATTTATGATGTCCTCAGCAGAGTGTCTGAATCTCAGTGATAAAAGCTTGGGGACAGAAAGAGGAGTAAACTATCATCAATGCCATGGGGAAATCTACTTTTCTAGTGTGCAGAAGTAAACAATCAGTGTCTCTAATTTATAGTACAATGTCGAAGCTTTGCACTTACAAATAAGTCCTCAAAGAAATGAATATAGGAGGTTTAGTCTGCTGCATTTTTCATAGTTTAAATACATTTGTCCACTATTTTATGTATATTAGAATAAAATAGTGTATATATAAATTGATAATTGTCACCATTTCGGTCACTGGAAATTATGAAACTGAATGAATTTTAATGGAAACTGATGCAGTTAGAAGTCCTAAAGGGCATTTCAGTAAGTTACCATTCTGCAGAACATAAAGAGGGTGTCCACAAGAGGGAGCCCCTTCTCCTGCACATTTTCAGAGCTTCCCCAGCTGTGGGGTCTTAGGCCTGGTCTACACTATGCATTTATACCAAATTTAGCAGCATTAAACTGATTTAACCCTGCACCCGTCCACACAACGAAGCCCTTAAAACCGATTTCTATACTCCTCCCCGATGAGGGGAGGAGCACTGAAATTGGTATTGCCATGCCGGATTAGGGTTAGTGTGGCCGCAATTCGAAGGTATTGGCCTCCAGGCGGTATACCACAGTGCACCATTGTGACCGCTCTGGAAAGCAATCTGAACTCGGATGCACTGGTCAGGTAGACAGGAAAAGTCCCGCAAACTTTTGAATTTCATTTCCTGTTTGCCCAGCATGGAGCGCTGATCAGCATGGGTGGCCATGCAGTCCCAAATCCAAAAAGAGCTCCAGCATGGACCATATGGGAAATCCTGGATCTGATCGCTGTATGGGGAGACAAATCTGTTCTATCAGAGCTCTGTTCCAGAAGATGAAACGCCAAAGCATTTGAAAAAATCTCCAGGCTATGATAGACAGAGGCCACAGCAGGGACTCAACACAGTGCTTGCTGTGTAGCACTGCAATACCGCGTCTGTCAGCAGCATCCAGTACACATACGGTGACAGTGAAAAAAGGCTAAATGGGCTTCATGGTTACCATGCTATGGTGTCTGCCAGGGCAATCCAGAGAAAAAGGGCGCGAAATGATTGTCTGCCGTTGCTTTCATGGAGGAAGGATTGAGTGACGACATTTACCCAGAATCACCACAACACTCTTTTTGCTCCATCAATCATTGTGATCTCAACCCAGAATTCCAATGGGCGGGGGAGACTGCAGGGGATAGCTACCCACAGTGCAACGCTCTGGAAATCGACGCTAGCCTCGGTACATGGATGCACACTGCTGAATTAATGTGCTTAGTATGGCAGCGTGCACTAGACTTTATACAATCTGTTTTAAAAAACCGGTTTCTGTAAAATCGGAATAATCCCGTACTGTAGACATACCCTTAAAGTAGATTGGAGTGGAGCTCTCTTCTGTACTCCTCAAAAAGTCTACAAAAGAACATCTGTCTGCTGTACATGAGAAGCACCTTAGAAGTTCCACAGTTGGGGGAGGCACTGGAGTCGTAGAATGTAGATACTTCACACCCCACATGCCGTCCCCCCCAGTGCAGACTCCTGCAGTGCCCAGGATCAGAACCAAGGACTACTATCAACCTTACAAGTTGTTCCATGGCTGAGTCAACAGTCCTGATGACCTTGCAAGGAGTGCAAGAGAAATGCAATATATATCATGATGGCTAGTGCGGCCCTTCCCCAAAAGAATTTTAAGGTGTTTCCTAACTTACCTGCCAATTAATTCCTAGCCAGCCTTCCTCAACAGAATTCTTGTAGGTCTCCTAAAGTATGCAGGAGGAAAGTCCCGAATGACTATGCCTCTAAGCACATTACTAACTCGGAAAGAGCTCTTCCTCAGGTAGTTCACACCGGCCTGTGTGCACAAAAGCCCAACCTCAAGTGTCCTTACCACTTCATTAAAATATATTTGACTTTCACTATCTAGCTACGTTCACTCTGCAGTCATGCAGAGCACATCTTTCCTTAGGGGAGCACTTTATAAGCTTACCTAAATTATATACACTGCATGTTCTGTACACTGGCTCATAACCCAGTCAAATCAAGTTCTCCAAGGCCATGCACTGATACGCAACATATGTCAAAGTGTAACCCAAGTTTAGATCCAGATCTGAGTTTTTTCCAAAGATCAAGGATGGTTCAGATCAGAGCTTCTTACGTTGACCCATATCCGTTTTTAACTTTGTATGGGTTACATTAATATATATACTTTGCTCAAATGTCTATAGCTAAACAGTAATTAACATTTTAATACTATGCAGCAGCAAATTATTCCATATTTAGCATACAAACACAGTTGCAAAACAACATTATTGTTAACATACTGACCCAAATTGGGATCTGGCCAGGACAACAAAGTATACTAAGGGTTCCCCAAGTCTTACCAATGGCGTGACATGGGTTCACTCTACAAGTGATTGGGAATTTAGTTTTATGTCTCAACCAACAGAAGGCACAACATCCAAGACTAAACCAAGGCATAAATCTTCAGAGCATTTATTTGAAATAGGAACTGCATTTAAAAATACAAAGTTTAAAGCTAAGGTGATGGGGCTGGGAAACCAGTGCCAAATGAAATACATTTAGGAAACTAGTAGATCACTTTACTGTAAATATGGGGTGCTTTTTCAGTGCCAGTGAAAACTGCATACACAGCTCAAGGGTTGTATATGCATGAAAGAAGGGCCAAATCTGCAATAATAAAATCTAAAAGTTAGAAAAATGTTTTATTTGTATATAAATGTATAAACAGCAGCATCATTAGTGTTTAAATTCTTGAGTTTTTCCATTTAATGCTGTTTCCAGCAGCTTACCCTGCTGAAGTCAGCAGTACAGAGTATCCAAACTTCTATGGTAGAAGAAATACAAATAAACCCAGTTCAGCAAGGAATTTAAGCATGGGCCAAACTTCAAGCTTATGAATAGTCCCTTTGCCTTCAGTGGGACTAATGAGCTAGTTATGTACTTAAAGTTAGGCAAATGCTTACATTCCTTGCTGGATCAGGGCCACACACCAGTTCTGAACATTCCTGGCTTCCAAGAACTATAAGGACAAAAAACATTTCACAAGAGGACCTGTGTATTTGAGTCAAGGAATAGTCTTGCATAGAAGGGGCCAACATTCACATTCTAACTAACTTCTGTAAGTTGGATATACAGTAAACACACATAAAAATTAAATTCTTCTAGGGTGAACTCATACCATCCATTTCTTGACCAAAAACGTACAGCACCGAGTTGTAGCTGAAGTCTACCTCACTAGCTGCTTGGGAATTATATGCAGATCTATGAGCTAAGGAAGAAGTTCAAGAGTTTGATCCAAGGAGAAAACCAAGGGGTGGTGGACTGACACACCAGGATGTGTGAGGCCTACACACACATACATAGGTGTCAAGCCTCTAAGTCAGCACTATGCCCTTAAGAAAACTGGTGATGTGAGATGAATGTCCAGATATATATAATACCTGGAATGACAGATCATCTCCTTCATAAGGCATGAGACACTAGTGGCAGGAGCTGTAAATCCACACATAGCTAGAAGTTTTCCAGCCCTGGTCAATGAGATGTGTGTGGCTCACCAGATCAGGTTTTATGCAGATTGCTAACAAACTGGAATCTTTTTACTTACTTAATATTTAATTTAATTCACATTTGAATATGAAAGATTCTGGGGGGAACCAAACAATATTTCACAGCACAAAACTTTTGACCTTTGTATTCTGACCCAAATATAAAGAATAGCTCCAGCATTGCAAAAAAGAAAGCATCAGGACCCGACTGAGCATTTTGTGAAAATCCCATTGCTGCTGCACTTGTACATAATCCAGAAGCCTATTGGTCTATTCTTATCATCATTGGGACCAAGTTGTTTCTCTCTCATGTGTAGCATTAACAGGAGTAGAAAGCTAATGAAGTACTGGAAAAAGGAAAAAAATACAAAGATGTAGTAGAGGTACAAGAATGCAGTGTGAGGCAAAAAGATAATACAATATACCTTTTTGCCTCACCACTGCATTCTTGTACACAAAAACAGGAGTCTGGTAGCACCTTAAAGACTAACAAACTTATTTGGGCATAAGCTTTCATGGGTAAAAAACCCACCTCTTCAGCTGCATGGAGTGAAAATTACAGATGCAGGCATTATTATACTGAGGCCTGGTCTACACTACACATTTAAATCGATTTTAGCAGTGTTAAACCGATTTAACGCTGAGCCAGTCCACACTACGAGGCTATTTATATCGATATAAAGGGCTCTTTAAATCGGTTTCTGTACTCCTCCCCAACAAGAGGAGTAGCGCTAAAATCGGTATGACCATATCGGATTAAGGTTAGTGTGGCCGCAAATCAACGGTATTGGCCTCCGGGCAGTATCCCACAGTGTACCACTGTGACTACTCTGGACAGCAATCTGAACTCAGATGCAGTGGCCAGGCAAACAGGAAAAGCCCCGCGAACTTTTGAATTTCATTTCCTGTTTGCCCAGCATGGAGCTCTGATCAGCATGGGTGGCGATGCAGTCCCAAATCCAAAAAGAGCTCCAGCATGGACTGTACGGGAAATCCTGGATCTGATTGCTGTATGGGGAGACAAATCTGTTCTATCAGAGCTCCGTTCCAGAAGATGAAATGCCAAAGCATTTGAAAAAAATCTCCAGGCTACACAGTGCTGTGTGACAAGCATAACAGAAAGCCAAAGAATCAAATGGACGGTCATGGAGGGAGGGAGTGGGTACTGAGGACTCCAGCTATCCCACAGTCCGCAGCAATCTCCGAAAAGTATTTGCATTCTTGGCTGAGCTCCCAATGCCTGTAGGTTCAAACACATTGTCCGGCGTGGTTCAGGGTATAGCTCGTCAATGTACCCCCTCCCCCCCCACGTGAAAGAAAAGGGAAAAAAATCATTTCTTGACTTTTTTAATGTCACCCTATGTGTACTGAATGCTGCTGGTAGACGCGATGCTGCGGCAGTAAAGAGCAGTATCCGCTCCTCTTCCCTCCCTGGTGGCAGATGGTACAATATGCTTGATAACTGCTGAATACCCCTGGCTGACCTCAGGTGAGGCCGGCTGGGGGGGGGGGGGGCGCCTGGGTAAAAATATGAATGATTCCTGGTCATTCCCAGTAGATGGTACAGAACAGCTGGTAACTGTCTTCATCATAGCAACTGGGGGCTGAGCTTCAATCAGCCCCCTCCCTTTCATGTGTAAAGAAAAGATTATGTACTGCCTGGACTATCATAGCAGTGGGATGCTGGGCTCCTCTCCCCCACACCGCTTAATGTCCTGCCTGGACTATCATAGCAGCTGGAGGCTGCCTCCCCTTCATTTTATCTCACTGTTTCTTATTCCTGCATTCTTTATAACTTCGTGACACAAATGGGGGGGACACTGCCACGGTAGCCCAGGAAGGTTGGGGAGAAGGGAAGCAATGGGTGGGGTTGTTGCAGGGGCAACCCGCGTGAATGGCATGCAGCTCATCATTTCTGTGGGATCTGACACAGAGCAGTTGTGCTCTCTGGTTCTCTGATACACTGGTTCTCTAGTACACTTGCTACATATTCTAGGAAGGACTGACTCTATTTTTAGATAGCATAAAGGAGGGATTGACTCAGGGAGTCATTCCCATTTTTGCCTTTGAGCCCCCGGCAGACCTGAGCCGGGGCACTCATAATAGCAGCAGACGGTACAGAACGACTGATAACCATCTCTGCTATCATGCAAAAGCAAATGAATGCTGCTGTGTAGCACTGCAGTATCACCTCTGTCAGCGGCATCCAGACATACGGTGACAGTAAATAAAAAGCTAAATGGGCTCCATGGCTGCCATGCTATGGCGTCTGCCAGGGCAATCCAGGGAAAAAGGGCGCGAAATGATTGTCTGCCGTTGCTTTCCCGGAAGAAGGAATGACTGACGACATTTACCCAGAACCACCCGCGACAATGATTTTTGCCCCATCAGGCACTGGGATCTCAACCCAGAATTCCAAGGGGTGGGGGAGACTGTGGGAACTATGGGATAGCTACGGAATAGCTACCCACAGTGCAAAGCTCCAGAAATCGAGGCTAGCCTCGGACCATGGAGGCACACCGCCGAATTAATGTGCTTAGTGTGGCCACGTGCACTCGACTTTATACAACCTGTTTTACAAAACTGGTTTATGTAAAATCGGAATAATCCCGTAGTGTAGACATACCCTGGCACACGAAGAGAAGGGAGTTACCTTACCACCGAACTCCTCGTTGTTTTTGTGAATACAGACTAATACGGCTACCCCTCTGATACGATTATATACACACACCGAGGTAAAAGAAATAGGTAAAGGGAGGTAATATAGTAGGAAGAGGAAAAATAAGGACATTTTAAAAGAAACTATGGAACTTAAGAAAAGATATTGCCATTTAAACCAACAGAATTATAGCTGATACAGAAGGATTGTGGGGGAGTGTTGTACTATTTAAGATGTCATTGACAAACGAAAAAATCAGAAGTGACTCCAATGAAGTTGATGGTGTAGAGCAACTAAGATGGGAACCAGGCCCATATTTAATAATATGTACAGTGCTTGCTTTCAGTATCACTCAGCACTATTGACACAATTTGATTAATGTAGCTTCCAGTATGTAGAGATAAAAAAGAAATAAATCCAATTGCTTGAGTTTAAATTTATCTGCTTCTAAGATACTATGAAATGCTATAAGTCACCATGGAAATAGCAGATTGGTGGGCCTCCCTCGCTGCTGGAATTAGAGATAGATTTGATTAAAATAATAAGCATTGTTTCTGGCTGCCACTAAGATTGACAGATTATTTGTTGGGTTGTGTCAAGTATAATTCCCAATTCTGGACCTTAGCGTCCAAAATATGGGTACTAGCATGAATTCCCCTAAGCTTAATTACCAGCTTAGATCTGATAGGCTGCCACCAATCAGGAATTTATAGGGCCTGATACCCTCTGGTCCCCTCAAAACCTTCCCAGGGGACCCCAAGACCCAGATTCCTTGAGTCTCACAACAAAGGAAAATAAGCCATTCCCTCCCCCTTCCCTTCTTCCTCCCAGCTCCTTCCCGCCCTGGGAACACTAGGAGATCGCCTGATTTATTATTATTTATTAGTCAATTCTCCAGGGCATCACAAAAATCTGGATTTTTTTCTACAGCAGCCTTGAAAAATTTAATAAGCCTTGAGACCTCTTCAGGCTCATAAAATATTTCCATTCACTTGCCAAGCCTGAGGCAAGAGCTCAGCTGCATTCAGGTTTGCCCATCTCTATTGTGTTCCCAAAGGCGTCAATTAAAGGGCACACATTTTTAGACTATCAAACAGTCCTGTACAGTTTGTTTCAGAGTTTCTTTTCAAAAAGGCATGCACCCTTTTTCCCCTCATGCAATAAAGTGTTTCGAACAACAAGTTAATGCTTGACAAAATAACAGTATAACACAGTTTCACGTTATTTCATATGCTAGCCAAAAAGAAAGTGTAATATCTTATGCAACACTAGAAATGAAAATCATACCTCTAAGCAATGGTTAGATAGTGTGACACAAGCCACAAAATTAGACAGGCACAAACATCCTTAATTCATTGAAGGAGGGAAAATATTCATGCAATTACAGGTGTTTGGGTGGGGCTGCTGGTTGGGTATTTTGTTGGTGCTTTTTTGTTTGTTTTTAAAAGATGCATATAAGATGTATTTCAAACATTGGGCCAAATTAATCCTTGGTATAACTCTACTGCAAGCCACAAAATTATACCAGAAAGATATAACCAAGAAGATTAAGAAAAGTAAAATAAATACCCCCCAAAGTTTGACTTCAGATTAAAGTTGCCCCCTACTGAAAAGTGTCAATTATCATCATCATTGTCCATTATAATGAATGTCTGAACTTGTTCCAACACCATCACCACTCAATCTTCAATATATAAGGCTGGAATCTGATCTTAGTTACACCAGTGTAGAGGACCCACTCCATAAATGTCAATGCAGTTCATTAGAGTTATGCCAAATTTACACAGAAGTGTAATGGAGATCATAAACTAGCTTGTTACAATATACAAATGTACACATGGGCTGTAGGTGGAGCCCCCCTTCGGGGAGGCTAGCCCCCAGCTCTTCCCCTTCAGCCCGCACTCCCCCAAGGCTGGAGCAACAAGTCCCCCATGCCTGGAGGAGCCCCAAGTGTCCAACCCCTTGGGCTGGAGGAGCCCCCTGGGCTGGCCGAAGCTCTTATCCCCACACACACACAAACACACGTGCACACACACCCCTTCCCAGAGGAGCCCTGAGCCCTGAACACCCACACACACACACATACCTGCCTGGAGGTGCCCCAGGCCAGCCACAGCCATGCCTCCCCTCTCACCCCAAACCCCAAGCCGCCTGGGAAAAGCTGCAGCGTCTCTTCCCAAAGACAAACCTGATCTTTTAATATGCCCCCGTGCAGGTTCCAGGGCAGCTAATGAGGCGGTATCTGATACTCAGCTTCCTGGGTTCATCAGCAATTTCTCTGAAGTCCAGAGAGATAACTGATGAACCTAGGAAGCTGAATAGCACCTACCACCTCCACAGCCACCCTGGAACCTGCATGGGGCATAATAAAGCAAAAGCTTCCCCTGCCAAACCCACAACCGGGTGTCTGGTGGCAGTGGCAGCACCAGGGGAGGCCCACCACCCATGTACACACTGAAA